>NC_081535.1:1080161-1177661 GCF_030273125.1 Centropristis striata
TTTTTGGTCAATTTGTGTCTATTTGGATAACTTTGTGTCATCTTTTGTAATTTTTGCATCTATTTTTTGGTTGTTTGGTAATTTTTACATGTATTTTTGGTCAATTTGTGTCTATTTTGATAATTTTGTGTCATCTTTGGTCATTTTTGCATCTATTATTTGGTTGTTTGGTAATTTTTACATGTCTTTTTGGTCAATTTGTGTCTATTTTGATAATTTTGTGTCATCTTTGGTCATTTTTGCATCTATTTTTGGTTGTTTTTCACCTTATAATGAAGCGTAGAAGAAGTTATCTTCTTGTTCTTGTATCATTTTTCCAGCCTGTGTTATGATGACGGGTTGTGTTTTAGCTCCACGCTCGTTTAAATTTGCTGCAATTTTTGTTCAACGCAGCTCAAAATATTATAACATTTTCCCAACTGATCTGCTTTCTGCCTCTGATCCTGATCCTGTCATCGTCCTCCACCTTTAATATGGCTATAAAAACTCTTATTGCATGTTGTTTTTTGAAGGTGTGGGGGATTGGGGGGGGTCAACCCGGTTGGGACATAGAAGGGGGGCACGGCTGAAAAAGTTTGGGAACCGCTGCTCTAGAGTATGATTTTTTGCCACAAAATATTATATAGTTAGACTTTTTTTATATTCAGAGATAATTTATTTAATTTGAACCATGTAGTATATGAAGTTAAACAAACATTAACATTTTTAATCAGAGAACAAAAATTTGAGTGAGAATGAACTAGAGTTGTATCATCTGCAAACATTATTGGATAAAGAATATTTGAGACATTTGATAAATCATTAATATAAATAAGAAATAATAATGGTCCAAGAATCCCACTGCGCAAAGAGACGTCCAAACCACGTCTTTTCCAAGTCCTTGTTGCACGTCTAGTTTTGGTCCCCTCAAGGTGCAGACTGTCCCTCCAGACGTCTTTCTTTCAACGGATACTTGACGTCCACAGTACCGCCGTGCAGGAGCTATTTCTAGTCCAAATATGGTCGTTGTGGAAGTCTTTTCTGCGTCAGATTATAACTCATTTTAGACTTTTTTTTTTACTGTACTGCTTTAGTTCCAATGCATAACCAAATGACGCTACAGTAAAATGAGCTAGTATAGGAAAACAGGTTCCTACCTTCTGGACACGATTCTACAGTCACATTAATAATAAATCACAATCCAATCCGGACTGTTTTTTCACCCATTTTTTTATTGCACACGTCAGTTGACAATAGTTACTAGGCTACTAAACAGCAGGCAGCATGAGCCTCAAGTTAGAAAAACCGTGTTAAAAAAATAAAGGTACAATACAAGTACTTCAAAAATAGGGTTAGTCCTGATTGACTATGTACAAATATAACAATATAAAATATATACTGTATATATATTATCAATAAACCCTATATACCTGTATATATTTATTGATATATCTCTTTCTGTGTCAAACTTCACAAATTCACATGATGAAAATAAATCTGGCCCCGTTCTTTCTATTTTTACACAACTGGTTAATATTTTAACACACACATTCCCTTTGTGTTTTTTTAAATGAGTATTATTATTGATGATAAGATGCAGAAACACCGAGGACAGCAGCTACAGTGTAGAAGCAGTAAAACAACAGTGTGACAGAATCAGACCTGATGCTGTGGAGCCCTCCGCTCCTTTGGCTGCATGCTTCAAATGCTCTGAAGCTCCTGATTTGTTCCTCAGCGGCCAAACTGTCAAACTGCATGACTCCATCTGCAAGAACATAAAGAAATAAACAAATGAAGAAATAAGTGCTGGAGCCGCGGAGCCACAACCGGCTGGAAATAAAGCCTCGACCGGTAACAAGAAAGACGGCCGTTGTTGTGAGGTAGCTCGATGCTAACTTCGATTAGCGTTAGCGGTTAGCATCCGCTGCTAAAACCCTCCTGCTCGTTAACACCGGAGGCCTGTTGCCGGTAACCGTCGTGTAACGGCCCACGGCTCCGGCGCTTCACTCCGTGGATTTATTTTTCGCTGGTTTCGTTGCACATTAAACAAAATCGGCAGTGTTCAAAAGCTAACGTTAGCAGAGGTAATGCTAACTGTAGCAACAACAGGTTTGAGGTATATTAACACAATAAAGCTAAAACGGCAAACGCTATAAATACATAAATGAACATTAAATTAACTTATGGGTCTATGGGCGGACCGAACTTACCTGCAATGTAGTGGACGCTGATTTCCGGGTTGCTGTGTGTTGCTGTAGAGGTGGAAGGTGCTCAGAGCCAAGCGGACATTTGAATCTCACCGGCTCTTATGACGTACCTTGATGACGCAATGCCTCAGCCAATCACAATGGCGTTGACTGTAACCCCCCCTCCCCCCCCCCCCTCCCCAAAGACACCTTTATTGTTGTAATAAACACAATAACACTATTTTAGAAAAGAAAAACAGGAAAATGTAAACAAGCAAAAATATTACTTTTATTCAAAAATAATGTTTAATCACAAAATATGTCATCATGTCCATACTACTACTACTACTACTATTATGATGATAATAATAATAATAATAATAATAATAATAATAATAATAATAACAATAGTAATAATAATAATGTAAATAAATAAATTACATCATGTCAAATCCCTGCACCTGTCTTAGACGTTGAAATAAGTGACCTAGCCCGACGTTCAAATGTTCAACTGCATGTTGACGTCCAAGTGGGGTCATGATTAGACGTCCAAATAGCAGACCTAGTTTGCACGTCGTGAAGTGGTCCAGAATTGGTCTTGGACCGACGGACGCAATATAGACATGATGTGCACGTCTATCAGACGTCTAATGTTTGGTGGGATGGATCCCTGTCGGACCCCACAAAGTAATGTAGCTTTGTTGGAGTAGCATCCATTAATACAAACACACTGTCTTCTGTTTGAGACATCGTTCTTTAACCATTCAAATGTAACGTCATGAAAACCATATCTAAGCAGTTTTTTCAATAAAATATGATGGTTGACTGTATCAAAAGCTTTTGACAAGTCGATGAATGGACTACAGATAAATTCATTATTTTCTAATGCAGAGGTAACTTTGTCAATCAAATGAAGCAAAGCCATATAAGTGGAAAACCGGAAACCATACTGATGTTTGTAAAGAATTGAATTAGAATCTATATGAGAAAGGATCCTTCTGTATATGATTTTTTCTAATATTTTTGAAAAACATGGCAAAATAGAAATGGGTCTATAATTATTAAAACAACATGGATTGTCCGCTTTAAACAGAGGAATAACTTTGGCAACTTTTAAATCCTCTGGTACAACGCCTGTTGACATACAGAGAAAAAATGTAAGCCAGCGGCTGCAAAACTGACGGCTTGACCTGTTTAACAAGCGATGCAGAAATATCATCATGGCCAGCTGATGATGTTTTTAGTTATCAATAATGTCACTTATTTCTTGAACATCAGGAGGCTTAAAGGAAGAAATAGAAGGATAGTTTCCTGTAATGAAATCCAGTGGATTACCACTGCTAGCAGGAACTTTACTAGCTAATTCAGATCCAATGTTAACAAAAAAATCATTGAATTTTTGAGCTATATCAAATGAATTATTAAAAGAATTGTCACCATCTAAAAAGATTGAAGGTAACTCTGGTAGGTCTTTTTTTCTCTATGCAGCAACTGATTTATAACTTTCCATGTGGTTTTAGTATCATTTGAACAACTCTTAAATTTTTCACAAAAATATTTCTTTTTTGCAGATCTAATGGAGTGAGTATATTTATTTCTGTAAGATGTATAAACACCGTGAGTAAGGGGTGTAGGACTTGAGACATATGTTCTGTACAGTTTATTCTTTTTCTTCAGCAGTTTCAGCAAATCAGCTGTAAACCGGCTTACTAAAGTCCTGACTGTGATTCCTAGTAGAGCTGCCTACTGGAAAACATTCATTGAAACTAAAGCTAATAACTTTCATAAAATGTTGACATGCAAAATGAGCATTTTTTTCTTTATATACATCATTCCATGAAATACTGGCAAGCATATCTTTAAATTTAGAAATATTTGACTTGCTCATATTTCTTTTGTACAACTTTTTCTTATTTTGTTTAGTTTTATTAGACTTGATTAAAGAGTATTGGAATATAGGGAAATTATCTGACAAATCTAAATACAAAACCCCAGATTTCATTCCTTCACTTAAGTTGTTTGTTAGGATGTTATCAATCAGAGTTGTTGAATTTTCCTTTATTCTTGTAGATTTATGAATAAGAGGGGAAAAGTGACTAGAATAAAGAATATTGAGAAAATCTTTGGTTAATGTATCCAAATGATTTTTAAAGAGGTTTATATTGAAATCTCCTAAAATATAACAAAGTTTTTCCTCCTTGTTTATCAAATCAAGAGAACAGGACAAAATGTCATTAAAATCTTTGACAATAGAGTCAGGTGGGCCATAAATAACACCAACTAAAACATTTTCCCACCAAAGACACCAGAGAGCTCTACAGAAACAGATTCCCCCTCAGCCCTCGGTGACTTCAGGGAAAGATCATCCCTCACTTCAAATTCATAGTCAGCAAGAAGAACCAGAGACAGCCCACCTCCTCATCTATTCTCTCTGACGTAGTTGTTACGTCCACTGACTAAACCCAGCCAGCAGACAATAACACAACAATCAGAAAATGAGACAAAGTCAAAGGTGATATGAACAATGATGATTTATTTTACAAAAACCCAAACAAAGACACACTAAGGTGGGGGAGGATGGGACCAGTGATTGTGCCAAAAGAAAGTTGAAACAAATATAACAAAAGAAGGCCGATCTAAACTAGTAAAACAAACAAACTAAAGGCCGAACTAACTTATCTACTAAAAGGCTTTCAGAACAATACAGGGGTGGCCCAACCAATAAACTAATGGAGTAACAGAGAATAATCTACGTGATGCAAAATGTACAGGGTACCCCAACTTACCTAGTCCCAACCTCACCACAACAACACAGCACTAACAAGTCGAATTTTAAACATCCAAGCACACAAAACACCAGTCTCACAGACAGAGACACCACAAGAACAAGATGGCCTCCGTGATCCTCAGAACGCTCCTATTTCAGCAACACACCTCCTCTGATTGGCTCCACAGGTGGAAATCAGCTCTCCAGGTGGATCCAATCAGCTGGTTAGCACCTGGAATGACACAGAAAGGAGGAGGAGAGGCAGAAACACACACAAACAGTCCTCCGGCACGTAACAGTAGTGAACTGAATTGTAATTTGGTAATTTAAATATTTCTCTAGAATCTTCTGTAAGCCATGTTTCAGATAAAGCAATAACAGAGAAATGATGTTTGAGTAAGGATAAATAATGAATACATTTGTCATAGTTGCAAGGAAGACTTCTGATATTCAAGTGAAGAGTGGAAAATATATTAGAAGGCACAGAAAGAAATAAGTCATTAAACTGAGTTTCATCATAAAACCTGCAAAGGTTCGTGACCTCTAATGACAAAAAAAATGTATATCAGGGTCAACATCAAACTGGTAAGAGTCAATTGCAGAGGAATCAAAAGGCTTCAAAATCTGGTGATGAGGATGAGATGTGTAGCAGTGGTCCATACAGTGTAAATGTGATGTAGTGTGGATATGTCATTAAAACCAGAGTCGTGTATAATGAGACATGGTGGGCACCACTAGGGGTTGGCCCTCCTTTGTTGTGGAGGGTTGTGAGCAGGTGGATGGACAATAAGTTTTCATATCTCAAATATGCAACGTCAGCTCTCTCTCCAGCTCCTTCATTGCAGGAGGAGATCTTTCCTTCTCTGTCGGACGCTTTCAGGAAAATCCTCCTTGATGAAGAAGCCGGAGCCCTTCAGGTTTGATCTTTAGTTTGTCCTTCAGCCGCAGGAATCTGACCACAATGGCTCTGGGCTTTCTGATGCTGTTCCCGGCTTCCCAGTCCTGTGAGCCCAGTCCAGCTCCATTTTCAAGTGATCCAGTTGTCATAGTTTTCTCACTTTTTCTTCAGATTCAGACACCTTTTCTTTCACAGACTCTTTGATGCCGTCCACAACAATATTATGCCGTCTTGTCTTCAGTCTTGTCTGAGACTGAAATCAAACTTTTACAAATTGTGTCCAAGTCGGTTCTGGTTTCATTACAGTTCTTGGACAAAGTGCCACAAGAGATTTTAACATCATCAAATTCCTTTTGGGTCATTTCCAGACTCACCTTGAAATCAAAAACTTGCTTTGACAGATCATCTATCCTCTTATTAGAGGAGTCAACTATGGTCTGTACACAAGATTTGAAGCTTTTTTCTTGTTGTTCAAGCAAAGTTCTGTAAAAGTCCTTTTGCTGATCCAGTAATTCACGCATTTGAGCCATGGAAACATCTTCCTCCGTGTTGTGATTGGAAGCTTTAGGTGGCATTGTTTGGTGATGGAGGCCTACTAGGCCTGAAGATTGTGCAGTAGAGTCCCAGTCCCAGAAACACTTCACAAAAAAACTAGAAATAGCTACCAGTTTTACTGTAGATAATTGATTAGACTCTTATTACTTCAAAACAGTAGCAGATATTTGAGTTCTTAGGGAGGATTCCTGAGATTTTTGTTGGATTTTGTTGGATAAAACCAGCAGGTGTGTGTGTCCTCTCTCTCCAGCACTAATTCGTGATTTCGAGTTCTGCCGTTGGCGTCCCCTGTTGGATTTCTGAAAGAATGCAGGCTTAAGGCACTTCCAGGTTTTTCCTTCATTGCTCAGGTTGTTGGCTACAGTCCAGAAGAAGGGCTTCTTGTGGTCTTTTTCTGAAACTCCAACTGATTTATTGCATATTGTGCGTCATTTTAATAAGACAGATGATGATAAAACTCTAGTAATTGTAACTGTGTGTTTCACTAGAACACAGATTATGAGGGGGAGGACCAAACCAGCCCACCACACCCCACCATACAGATGTTCTGGGAGGTTTTTGATGAACTAACGGAGGATCAGAAGAAAGCTTTCCTTTGTAACTATTCTATCTAACTTTGACATATGAAACAATTACAGTGTATCATATTGCAAATCTGCTAGACTGGACTTTCTATATAAAGGTAAAGGGAAGGGAAGGGAACTAATCATTGCATTCTAATGAAGTTATTATCAGACTGGGGTTTTGTCCCCCAGATCTATTTCAGAGCAGGAAACTTAGTGAAAAGGAGATATTATATAGCCTCTCCTGTCCTCTCCTCTCAGATCTGTGTAAACAGATTCTCAGTGAATATTATATGTATATATATTATATGAAAAGGAGATCCTGAGAACCAAGCTGACTGAGGCCCTGAGCAGGAACAGGAAACTCAGGTGCATCGGGACTGGACTGTGAACTAAAGACTCACTTTATAATGGAGCACTTTATAAATGACCTTCACAAAACACATGTAGACGTTCAGAAGAAGAACACAAGATGCTCAAAGTGAAGTTGGTTCAATTAAAGGAACTACTTTCTCTCTCAGTGGCATCAAAAGTCACAGGAGCAGCTGTGGTTGATTTCTCTGCTCTGATTGGTGGACGCCACCTGGCCACACACACACACACACACACACACACACACACACACACACACACACACACACACACACACACACAGGACAGACATGTGGAAACTTGATCTGTCACATAATATACTAGATAATATACTGGTCCCTACAGATATTGCTGTATGGGACCAGTGCTGGGTGCGATTGCCCCGAGGCCCTAATTAGATACAGCAGGATAAGAAATGACATAAAATAATAAAAAGCACAAGTCAGACATTGCGTAGTTAAAAAGTAAGGGCGGTAGAGTCGAGCAGATAAGTGTTAAAGTTAAGATACGCTGCAGTAAACTAGAGTGTTTTTAGTCCTGATTTAAAGGAGCTGACCTCACATCTACAGGTAGATTGTTCCAGGTGAGGAGCAGAATAACTAAAAGCTGCCTCACCTGCTTAGTTCTTGTTCTTGGGACATGCAACAAGCCAGTTCCAGATGACCTAAGGGGTCTGGATGCTGCATAGAGAGGGAGCAGATCCAGCAGGTCATGTTTCTGAGCAAGGCTCCTAACCCCCCACGCAGCTCCCCGGGTGCTCCGGATGCTGCATGCTGTGTTCACTTGTGTGTCAAAAGGATGGTTAAATGCAGAGTCTGAATTTCCCCATTGTGGGATTAATAAAGTAATTCATAATGAAACTCTTATCATTGTTATTCTTATTAAAAGCTAAATTCTCAGGAAAGAACATTAATCTTTATGTGTCATATTATCAGCAAGTATACCCAAAATAAAAAGAGCTGATCTACGTTAAAGTTGATCCCCAAAACCTAAAAGTATTTCATTTTAATCCTCCCTCCCTCTCTCTCTCCCGTCCAGGTACCGCCTTTGGCCCACAGCTTGTCATCTCTTATCTTGTTTTGATCTTATGTGGAAACAAAGGGATCATATTTGTTTATGTAATTATACCTGATGTTTCCCGAATATGCAAAGGATTGCTGCGTGTCTGAATGACACGATGTTGGTATAACACTGAGCTGCTGTTCATTGTCCGTTAGTTCCAGCAGCAGCAGCCAGTCTGAAGAGTCTTCCTCTCATGAAGCCAGAGAGACAACAAGATGCTGATGATTTTTCTTCTCCTCATGTCTGCACCAGGTAAGTCTTTCTCTTCTTTTAGATTCACACTACATTGATGTATCACAACTCTTTTATGATGCCCTTCAGTTACATTATAACTGATGGAGAGACTAAAACTGAGCCGATCTCCTTTTTAAAAAGCAGGAATCAGTCACATCTCTCATTGTTCTGAGAAATCTTTTAGAGAGAAATCAGTTCAAATGTGCTCAGTTTTTCACTGCTGGGCTTCACTTGATACCTGCACTGATTAAACCTCTGAAGTCAGGAGATTTAGGTTCATATTAGTCAACTTCCTGCATTAATGTCTGTCTGTGTTCAGCATCTTCCAGTCTGTCCTTACATCACATGCATGGCTCCTTTTTCTCCACACAAACTAGCTATCAGTCAGATTTTACATTTTATTTTAATTAACAAAGTATAAAGCTGCCAGGAACCCAAAATACAAACAAAAGACACAGGTTTCTATGGAAATGTACCATTTTTAAAAACCATTTATACACACAAAAACAGCACAAAAAATAATAAATAATAAAACTATAAAACAGTCTATTTGCATGTAAATTAAAAAATAGTAATAGTTTTCATTGTAGAAAGAAAATTCACATTTTAAAAATGGTCTAGAAACATAAATATGACACTGTGAAAACTCCTGTGATTTCACTTAACTGGCTTTCTCAGCTTGTCTACATATCAGATATAAATAGTTATACTGTACATAAAATATGTGTATTTTCAATAAATAGATGGAGTCCAGAGGGTTAAACTCACTCATTTTTTGTTGCCGTGCGGAGCCCTCAGGCAAAACACTTTGTTATACAAAGTGGCGTTCAGTCCCAGCGAGGCAAGAATCCTTGGCTTTTTAAAACTTTTTGACCCTTTTATTTGTCTTTTCTACCTCTAACTCTGTTTTTGGATTGAGTTTTTATTACTATTTTATTGTTTTACTGTTTTTAGTATTTTATTGTTTTTATTTATTACTATATTTGTGTATGATTTTATTCTATTTTAATAACTGTACAGCACTTTGGTCCACTGAGGTTGTTTTTAAATGTGCTCTATTAATAAATAGACTTTGACTTTTTTAACTTTGACTTTAGCTATATTAGACTATTCAGACCCCTCTAGAGACTCTTGTTCAAAAAAGCCAGCCGTCTCTATATAATGTAGTGCTCCCGTATTGTGATATTTACGGTAAATTCACTGAAACCGCTCCAAGCGAGCTGACATGAAGGATAAACACTTTATTGTCATTCTTTATCACCTTTTTTCAGTATAAAACTGTTACCAGCAGAGAGGAGATGGAATAAATAAATAAATAAATATGGAAATACGATTACTTGCATGATATTCACAGAACTGTTCAATTTATTTTGTAAAACGCCTTTATATATAGACTGTACAGTAAAATATTACATTATATTAAAATTAATTAAAATTAAACTGTAGTTGACTGTTTCCAGTCAATAATTCCACTGCAGGTTCATTCTACAGGACTGCAGGTATATCCTCACACATTTACAGGAATTTTCACTGTGGAAATTCATCATAAAATGCACTTCAATATTTACTGTACATTAAAAATTTTACATTAAAAAATAATTAAAATTCAACTATCTGTTTCCAGTGACTAATTTTACTGCAGGTTCATTCTACAGGACTGCAGGTATATCCTCACACATTTACAGGACTTTTCACTGTGAAAATTCATCATAAAATGCATTTGAATATTTACTGTACAGTAAATATTGAAGTGCATTTTATGATGAATTTCCACAGTGAAAAGTGCTGTAATTTTGTGTTAATATTCCTTAGGTGCCATAGAATGAACCTGCAGTGAAATTATTGACTGGAAACAGACAGTTTAATTTTTATGAATTTTTAAAAATATAATGTAATATTTTACTGTACATGTAACTGTTCATGTAACGTTAATACTTCATCTCCTCTCTGCTGGTCAGAGTTTTATACTGAAAAAAGGTGATAAAGAATGACAATAAAGTGTTTATCCTTCATATCAGCTCGCTTGGAGCGGTTTCAGTGAATTTACCGTAAATATCACAATACGGGCGCACTACATTATATAGAGACGGCTGGCTTGACTCCGGAGAAGCGAATGACGGCTCACTTGGCCGCAGTCTCATTGTCCACTCCCCTCAGAATAACTCTTTTTAAACTCGTCCTCAAAGGGAGCTCACTAGTTTCACCTTATTATTAGAGCTGATTTATGAGGCCACAATATTTTAAATTCTAATGAAATAGTTTTGATGAACACGTTGTGATTGACTACAGCGTTGACATTTTACAGCCGTCTTCCCTTCAAATCAATATCAGCATGGTGACAGAGAAACATGTCTATCTGTCTGTCAGAGAGGAAGAAAAAAACTGCTGCTGCCACTGAAACAGACAACATAAAGTTCATCTTTATGGATTCAATTAATGCGGAATTTATCCTGTTGTGGATTCATGCAACAGATATTAAAAGCAAGAGTTTATCCTCTTTATTTATGACGAGTTCCATACACTGTAAAAAAACGATAGAAAAAAAAAAAAGATAAACAATAGCTACTCAATAAAATTGAGGCAACAGATTGCAGATCGCAATATTATTAATGAAATCTAACTACGTTACAAGTTGAGTTAATAACTTAACAGGAAGTGGCTGTCAATTAAAAACGGACTAATTCTATTGTGTTGGATTCATTCAAAATTCTCTTGATTTAGAATTACAGACACATAAAGATTATATTTAATGTGATCAGAATAAGTAGATTCTATCTCAAACATTTTTATATTAAAGTTACAAAGTGAAGATGTATCAAAAGTGATTTATAGCATGAATGTGATCAGTCTGCATGTGTGTCTCTACAGGCCTGTGTGCTGGACGTCAGTACCATGCCATTAATGAACAGAAGACTTTTACTGAAGCACAAAGTTACTGCAGAGAGAAATACACAGACCTGGCCACTGTAGACAGCATGGAGGAAGCTGAGATCCTGAAGAAAACGGCAGAAACAGCAGGAGTTTCCTCTGTGAGTTCACTTTCAACATGTTTCTGACATCATGTCAGTGACACGTGGGTTTAAAGTTTTACAGTCTGAGACGTGAAACTTCACACAAACTTTTTAATCTTTTTGTTTTTTTACTCTGAAGGAGGACGAAGGATTTAGTTCCCTATTGAACGTGTATTATAAGAGATCTCTTAATGTCCAGTATAAACAGCAGCAATTATTACAGGAAGCACAACCTGTTTCACTCTTCATATGGACACATGAATATTATTATTAATGCAAATATGTGTTTCAGGTCGCCTGGATCGGACTGTACGATGACGTGAACAGCTGGAGGTGGTCACTGTCAGACACAAGCTTCTACGGACCAGGAGAGGAGGAGTTCAGAGGATGGGCTGATGGACAACCAGACAATTATGGAGGTGCTCAACAATGCACAGCGATGGGGTCTACTGGACGATGGTACGATAACATCTGCACATACACCTTACAGGCGGTGTGCTGTGATGTGAGAGGTGAGAATATTGATGAGTGAAGGTAAAACAGAGCAGTTGAGCTTGTTGACCTCTCCCCTTCTCTGCTGCTCTTTGCCTCTCTGTCTCCAGTTACATGAAGCTCATTTAAAGCAGATGAGTCCTGCCTTCATTTCTCTGTTTCTATAAAGAGCTCCATCATTAACAGCTTTATCCCACGTCACTGTCTCAGTCAACAGGGCTGCAAGAGAAGGAGTTGATATGCACACAGCTCCACGGTGACTTCAGCTTCATGCTCACATTCATTAAGAAACATCAGACTGCTGAGAAAAATATTCAGACGCAGAAAAACTCAGATATAAAGTTTGCATCAGTGTTGTGTGTTATGTTGCCTCTGCACAGCATTTCTCTCTGCTCTATGTTCAGGGCTGGATGTGACTTTTGTCCTCACTGACAAAGCCATGAGCTGGACCGAGGCCCAGAGCTACTGCAGAGAACACCACACAGACCTGGCCAGTGTGAGGAACCAGACAGAGAACCAGAAGGTCCAGGAGGTGTTTCCAACAGTAGGAGTCTGGATCGGCCTTTTCAGAGACTCCTGGAAGTGGTCCGATGGAAGCAGCTCCTCGTTCAGATACTGGCTGTCAGGTCAACCTGATAACAACGGGGGGAGGCAGGCTTGTGCAGCAGCAGATTTCAGCTCCTCTGGAGGATGGGCGGACGGGAACTGTGACTATAAGTTTCCATTCATCTGCTCCGGTCCAGGTGAAGAAATAGAAGAAGAAGAAGGTGAGTGGTAACCACTGATTCAAACAGTATTTATATCAGATTTAGGTTTACTTTAGCATCAAAGAGAAAATAAAACACATTTCTGGACAATAAATGTGAACTCTCAGGATGTTGGTGTTAATGTGCAGTGACCAACTGCAGATCATCAGTTTGTGTTGACTTCAATGTGAGAATATGAACAGATGGAGGAAGTAACTGCTTCTACCTGACTGATAAAGCCCTGAACGCCCCCTGGTGGCGGCCTGCAGTATAGCTCTAAACTGACCACAGGCAGGACTAAACTAACTGAGGACACTTTATATCAACAGGATGCTGATTATTATCAGAGCAGAAATCTCTCAACTCATCATGTTTGATCGTCTGTTTAGAAGTCCCAAAAACAAGTTGAAAGCAAGTGATCAGACATCATCAGCATCAGGAATCTAGAAAGAGTTGAGTCAGGAGCGTATCTGTTTGAGAACATCACACAGCTGACCAAGTCTGACTCTGGAAGGTACAGATGTGGTCTGAAAAGAGCTTTGTCTCTCCATCCATACAAGCATTTTGAGATCATTGTCACAGATGCTGAGTTTGTTCTCAAAGTGTAATGAAAACTAATGAGAATAAAAATGTTGATTTGAAGAAAGTTTGTCTTTTCACTGACAGTTGCTGATGTTTTAATACTGATTCATGGTGATAGTATAGAGAAGCATAGCACACAGAGTATCTCCTTCCTCTCATCAGGACTTGATTTGTTTCTGTTGTTCACAGCTCCGACCAATTCTACAACAACACAGAGTTTAGACTCCAGTTCAGGAAGCTCCACACCTCCACCCACTGAGACAACAGGAGGTAATATATATATATATATATATATATATATATATATATATATATATACTATAATAATATATGTTTGTACCATGGTCTGGGTGAACAACTGACTCTGATTGGCTGCAGGGTGCCTGTTAATTCCTGACAATAGCCAATTGTCTCTTTCAAACCAGGAAATAATAATAATAATAATAATAATACTAATAATAATAATAATAATAATGATAATAATAATAATAATAATAATGATGATAATAATAATAATAATAATAATAATAATAATAATGATAATAATAATAATAATAATGATAATAATAATAATAATGATAATAATGATAATGATAATAATAATAATAATAATAATGATAATAATAATGATAATGATAATAATAATAATAATAATAGTAATAATAATAATAATAATAATAATGATAATGATGATGATGGCGTGCTGACCCCCGGCTCCAGCGGCTAGCTCTGGGGACGTTGAACGTCACCTCGCTGGCGGGGAAGGAGCCCGAGCTTGTGCGGGAGGTGGAGCGTTACCAATTAGAAATAGTTGGGCTCGCCTCCACACATAGCGTGGGCTCTGGAACCAAACTCCTGGAGAGAGGCTGGACTCTCTCCTTTTCCGGAGTTGCCCAGGGTGAGAGGCGCCGGGCGGGTGTGGGGATACTCACAATACTGAGCGCCGCTGTGTTGGAGTTCTCCCCGAGGAACGAGAGGGTCGCCTCCTTGCGGCTGCAAGTCGCAGGGAGAAGGTCTCTGACTGTTGTTTGTGCCTATGCACCAAACAGCAGTTCGGAGTACCCGGCCTTCTTGGAGTCTCTGGGTGGTGTCCTGGAAGGGGTACCATCTGGGGACTCTATTGTTCTTCTGGGAGACTTCAACGCTCACGTGGGTAACGATGATGGTACCTGGAGGGGGGTGATTGGGAGGAACGGCCTGCCCGATCTAAACCCGAGTGGTGTTCTGTTACTGGCCTTCTGTGCTAGTCATGGATTGTCCATAACGAACACCATGTTCGAACATAGAGTTGTTCATAAGTGTACCTGGTACCAGAGCACTCTCGGCCAAAGATCGATGATCGATTTTATTATCGTATCGTCTGATCTGCGGCCGCATGTTTTGGACACTCGGGTGAAGAGAGGAGCAGAGCTGTCAACTGATCACCACCTGGTGGTGAGTTGGATCAGGTGGCGGGGGAGGATGCTGGACAGACCTGGCAAACCCAAACGCGTAGTGAGGGTGAACTGGGAACGTCTGGCAGAGGCCCCTGTCTGCAGGGTCTTCAACTCACGCCTCCGGAAGAATTTCTCCAACATCCCGGGTGAGACTGGGGACATGGAGTCCGAATGGGCCATGTTCAAAGCCTCAATTGTTGACGCGGCTGGTAGGAGCTGTGGCCTGAAGGCCGTCGGTGCCTGTCGTGGCGGCAACCCAAGAACCCGCTGGTGGACACCAGCGGTGAGGGAGGCCGTCAAGCTGAAGAAGGAGGCCTTTCGGTCTTGGCTGGCTGAGGGGTCTCTGGAATCAGCAGACAGGTACCGTTCGGCCAGAAGGGCTGCAGCTGCGGCAGTCGCTGAAGCAAAAACTCGGGTATGGGAGGAATTCGGGGAGGCCATGGAGGAGGACTTTCGGTCGGCCTCAAAGAGGTTCTGGAAAACCGTCAGGCGACTCAGGAAGGGAAAGCAGGGCTTGGCCCAAGCTGTGTTCAGTGGGGGAGGAGACCTGCTGACCCGACCTGGGGATGTCCTTAGACGGTGGAAAGAACACTTTGAGGAACTCCTTAATCCAGCCAAAACATCCTCCGTAGAGGAGGCAGAGTCTGAAGACTCAGGGGAAGACTCATCAATATCCCTGGCGGAGGTCGCCGAAGTAGTTAAAAAGCTGCCCGGCGGCAAGGCGACAGGGTTGGATGAGATTCGCCCTGAGATGCTGAAGGCTCTGGACATTGTTGGGTTGTCATGGTTCACACGCCTCTTCAGTGTCGCGTGGAGGTCTGGGACAGTGCCTGTGGATTGGCAGACCGGGGTGGTGGTTCCCATTTTCAAAAAGGGGGACCGGAGGGTGTGTTCCAATTACCGTGGAATTACACTTCTCAGCCTCCCCGGGAAAGGGGACCAGCTCTTTACCCTTGCGAGACTTCTGGAGGGGGCATGGGAGTTTGCCCATCCAGTCTACATGTGTTTTGTGGATTTGGAGAAGGCTTATGACCGTGTCCCTCGGGGAGTCTTGTGGGGGGTACTGCGGGAGTATGGGGTCCCGGGCTCGTTGCTACAAGCTATCCGGTCCCTATATAACCAAAGTGAGAGCAGTGTCCGCATACTCGGCACAACGTCAAACACGTTCCCGGTGGGTGTTGGCCTCCGCCAGGGTTGCCCCTTGTCTCCGATTCTGTTTGTGGTCTTCATGGACAGGATCTCAAGGCGCAGCCGGGGGGAGGAAGGGATCCGGTTTGGTGACCTCAGAATTGCATCTCTGCTTTTTGCAGATGATGTGGTTCTTTTGGCTTCACCAAGCCGAGACCTCCAGCACTCACTGGGGCAGTTTGCAGCCGAGTGTGAAGCGGTTGGGATGAGAGTCAGCACCTCCAAGTCTGAGGCCATGGTTCTCTGCCGGAAAACGGTGGACTGCCCCCTCTGGGTGGAGAGAGGTACTGCCTCAAGCGAAGGAGTTCAAGTATCTCGGGGTCTTGTTCATGAGTCAGGGTAGAATGGAGCGTGAGATGGACAGGCGGTTTGGTGCGGCGTCAGCAGTGATGCGGGCGTTGTACCGGACCGTTGTGGTGAAGAAGGAGCTGAGCCTGAAGGCAAAGCTCTCGATTTACCGGTCCATCTACGTTCCAACCCTCACCTATGGTCATGAGCTTTGGGTAGTGACCGAAAGAATGAGATCGCGGGTACAAGCGGCCGAAATGAGCTTCCTCCGTAGGGTGGCTGGGCTCAGCCTTAGAGATAGGGTGAGGAGCTCAGACATCCGGAGGGAGCTCGGAGTAGAGCCGCTGCTCCTTCGCGTCGAAAGGAGCCAGTTGAGGTGGTTTGGGCATCTGGTAAGGATGCCTCCCGGGCGCCTCCCGTTAGAGGTGTTCCGGGCACGTCCAACTGGTAGAAGGCCCCGGGGAAGACCCAGAACACGGTGGAGGGATTATGTCTCTCGCCTGGCCTGGGAACGCCTCGGGGTCCCCCAGGAGGAGCTGGACGTTGTAGCTGGGGAGAGGGGCGCCTGGAATGCCCTGCTTAGCCTGCTGCCCCCGCGACCCGGCCCCGGATAAGCGGACGAGAATGGATGGATGGATGGATGGATGGATGATAATAATAATAATAATAATAATAATAATAATAAAAATGATAATAATAATAATGATAATAATGATAATAATAATAATAATAATAATAATAATAAAATAATAATAATAATAATAATAATGATAATAATGATAATGATAATGATAATGATAATAATAATAATAATGCTAAGAAAAGACCAAATGCCAGTGTCTTTGTCTTTGTCTTTTTTTTAATACATTTGTTGACCATTTATTTGGATGTGAGCTGGTTGGGATCAGACGTTATGATGTTCATGTCTCGTCCAATTTTACTCTCCACCATTTCAACATAAACATACACATAGTTTTAACCCTGCAGTGTTTGAAAGAGCCAAAGGTCTTCATCTAAGCTGTGAACAGTGGCAACACGTGGGAGGCCTGGGTTTGAGCAGTCAAAGAGTCTGGAGAATTAACTTTTCTCTTCTTAACCTCACACAGATCTGTGGATGATTGTGGTCGTGAGTGTTGCCATCATCATCACCTTCATCATCATCCTCATCATCTTCAACATCTCACAGCTGGCACTGATGATAATCTGTTACCGGAAGATCTCCAGCAACAAAACCATAGAAGACTATATGAGGAAAACAGGCAGCCCAAACATGGAGGTGACTTTCTTTAACCCTTTCTTATTCTCACTGCTGCCTGAGATGAACCTGTGCACGATAATCAGAAGGATTGTTAAGAGATTGTTTTTAGTGAAACACTCTCTATACTGAGCTCTACTGTTACTGTTGTCCCTCTGATGATGGCAAACATATCTTGATACTGTTTGACTGATTGAGTCAGATTGAAGTCTAGAAGAGGTATAAACAGGTAAATTAAACACTAAAATACAAATTAATATAGTGATTTTGGAGTTCTCAGAAAATGGAAGCAGTAACGATGAACTCAAGTAGTGACTATTCTCACAAGGAATTGTCAACAGAGCCCAAACCACTTCTGAGGTATAATCCACTTTCTTTCCTCAAAGTTTGTACTAAATATATGTCAGCAGACAGCTTTAGTCTCCACCTTCATGCACAAAGCACCAAGAGGTTTTTATTTCCTTTCTCCTGCTGTCTCAGGTCGTCTCTGTCAAATATCTGATTGTTTGTTGGTTTGTTTCCTCAGCTCTATGCCAACTATCCTCCAGTCGCTGCAGATGAAGACCCCACCTACGAGAGTATCGATCCAGTGGGCAGGGACCAGAAGCAGATCCACCATACACCCCCATAAGCCTCCAGAGTCCTGAGCCCTGTACTACCAAGCTGGATTTGATGGTTATTGAGGTAACTTCAGCTCTAACCCTGGGTGTTTGGTATCATGAAGGTGGTTCTCTTTTAATCTGGCCAGATCACCATGGCAACTCATGCTGAGAAGCTAACCTGGTTGGGACCAGGTTATGTTCTAGACAAGAGATCAGCTTCTATAAAAGCTCCGCCTACTGACCAATCAATTCTCCTTGAAAATGGCGTCACCTTTTTGGAAGATCCTGTGGATCTTGGGCCGCAGGTCTCTGAGGAGGGCGAGAGTTTTTCGAGGGTTAGGGTTAGAGACCCAGAAGAATATTTATATGAGAAATACAGATCCTCAGCAGGGAGAATAAGGTAGAAATTAGGGGTGGGACAATATGCTTTGGTCACCATTGGATTGTATCACGATTCTTGATAATTGTGATTCTACAAGTATTGCGATTCGATATAATCAATTATTGCAATTTTCTTTTCCTTCTTAAAAAACAAACAAGTTGAATCATACACTTCTAGAGATGATGAACCATGAATGGCGTTCCCATAAACAATGCACATTAGTCTGTGTCAGTCGGTCCAGCAGCTGACATTTATTTCTACTGAGACAAAACGAGCTACATAACATGTACAGCATTTTTTAAAGTTTACAGCTACAAAATTAATTCAAATGTCCTAGTTTCTGTTCTAGTTTCAATGTAATTAACCTAATGTAATGACTTGTTCAATAGATTAACCAATTTGTTTTTAAATAATAAGTAAAGTGCTCTGACTACTCAGTGCTCTCGGAAGTAGTGCTGTAAGATAAAAAATAAAACACTTGGCCAAAAGAGAGTCTCTAAAAGAAAAAGAACAGCACAAATGTGAGCCATTAAATTAAAATGTTTCAAATGAAAAAGTTTTTTCAAAACCCTGTACTGCACATAAACACTGCTCTCTGAGGTAGTGCATGTAATTGTAATGGACGCTGTAGGAGAGAGGAATAACGATGTGGGAAAGACAAAAAGTGAGTAAAAAACACCCTTAATATGTTTCAAACTGCAAATGCACTGTCTTCTGTCACAATTCCAACCCTCGTCTTTTATCCAGCCCGACCAAAAAGAGACAATCTGACTGTAAACCAGCCAGCGGCGACTTTATGCATGTGCGATTAGCAGACTGGACGCTGAGGGGTTAGCATCTCTACAACACGATGGTTTTTGTCCGCTAGTTGAGTCAAATGATGCTCCAACGGCCCTTTATGTGAACACACACAGAGCCTGAAGAGGAAAGCCTGGCTTCACTCAGATACTTGAGAACCACCTTAATGATACCACTTATCCCTGACTGCGGTTGTTAGGCTTAGTGAAGCCAGATCACCACAACATATCCTGGCTATGTTGAAGTGGCTTCGTAGTCCAGGGCTCAGCTTCTACTGACTGCACTGCAATCAGGAGAAAAACATACACATGAAGAAACAGAAACTTTTATGAATTTTTTTATGCCAGGCGAATATTGCCAAATTGTAGAATGAGTTTGTACTTTTTAGATGCATTTTGCTTGAATTAGCTCATAGTTTCTTATGACATGTTACTATTGTGACACATTTCATATAATATTCATGTCTTACATGAAACACTGAGAGTGATTTCTGTTGCTGCTGTCTTCACATCTTTTCCTTTGTTAAAATAATTTGTTATTCTGTCTCTTTGTCTGTCTCTGTGCGTGACGCAGGTCACTATCAGAGGTCACTTTCAAATGCATGTGTAGTTCACTGTGTGTCCTCTCTCTATGCATTTATATATTAATCATGTAAGATGCTTTTGATACAATGATCATGTGCTAATATTGTTTTAAAACTATGATTACTTTAAATACATGTATCCCAACTGCTTAAACTTAATAAGATTCTATAATCACAAAAATATATTGTATGTTTCATATTCTATGTTTTATAGCTTGTGTGCACATTGCAACAGCTGTGTCTCCAAATTCTATCTCTGTAAGACATAACAAGGCAGCCTGAGGTTTTGTTGAATGTTTTGGGGAACAGGCCAGGTCAAGGACACAGTGTGCTGGGGAGAGGAGGTTACTACCTTCTCTGCCCGGTGACATGACGCGTCCCTTTATTGATTAAAACTGACGAATGAACGGATCGAGAAGGCGGCACTTCCTGGAAGAAATCTACCTTCATGATTAGTAAATCTGTTGGAATATATAAAAAAGGGTTCGAGGGACAGAAGGGGGTCAGACCTCATGAACTGATCCGCCTTAATCATGTAAATCAGGGAAGTGAGTTGTGAACCCAGGATCTCTGTAAAATGCACATTTCTTGACGTATTGTAATAAAATTATGTTAAACTGAGAACTTGGACGTCTCCTGCTCTTCATTCCCCATCAAACGATCTGAGAGAGAAATAGGTGAGGATTTTCTGTTGATGTCAGATAATTTAGTTTTAAGTCCCATCAGCTGTTTCACAGTGTGCGTAATGTGTGATATTATAGATACTTTATGATTTGAATATGATCTTATACTACACATTACTATGTATATTTATATTTAATAACCCCTGAATCTCATTATTTTTTAATATTGTCTTTTCACTAAACAATTTTTATCTAAATTTAATGTTTTATGTGTGTGTTGTCTGCGAGAGTTTGCCTGCTGTAAATGTGTGTTAATAATAAAATAAATGAAAATAATCTCTGGGAAGACGTGAACGGCCACGTTGATGTGACGTCATGGCGTTGGGCTGTTACCATGGATACTGACACAGGGTTCAGCAGGAGTTGACGTTAGTTCACTAAACAGATTCTCCAAACAAAACCCTTACATTTCTGTAGAAGTGGCTGAGTACAGCTTTAAATACTTTATATATATTAGTTTCTATATGTGAGAAGGTGTTTTTGGAGGCCAGTCACTCATTTTAACCCTCCCGTGGTCCTGGGCTCCTTTTTGACCCCAAATCATTTTCAACATACGATTAATAGGTTAACTTTCATAGAATTGCTTTTCAGCATATCTCTGCAGCCTTTATAGATAATATAAATTTCAACTTTCTTCAGACATTTTTACGTGTTTTATAAATTTTTATAGCACCCATGGTAATGGTAAATGGTAAATGGACACTTATATATCTCTTTTCTAGTCGCTTTGCGACCACTCAAAGCTCTTTACACTACAGACTGACTCATTCACCCTTTCACACATACATTCATACTGGTGGCAGAGGCTACCCTAAACGGTCCCACCTGCCACCATTGGGAATTCATTCACACACCGATGAACACAGCACATCGGGAGCAATTTGGGGTTCAGTATCTTGCTCAAGGATACATGTAGGCTGCCATGGTCAGGGATCGAACCACCAACCCTTCGGTTGGGGGCCAACCAACTCTCCCAACTGAGCCACAGCCACCCCTACATGGTTTAAGCCTGCAGTATGTTGTATACACAGACACAGAGCTGCAGCAGTCCAGAACCACCTATTTTAAAAAACAACGTGTTGGACAAGAAGAGGTCTGTTCACTTTCCAAAGAGCTTCGCTGTCGCTTAATAACAAATACAGTAACAAGCATGACTGCCATCAAGAGAGCTGCAGGGGATGATTTCCAGCATCCAGACAGCCGTGAGCTAACTGTTATGGCTAAGTGTCTCATTGAGTACTACCCAATGCTGCGGGACAGGTCTGGAGTCGGTGGAGCTGAGTGGGTAGGAGGATATGCTTTATTTAGGACAAGAACTTGTGTGTTTAATTTCATTTTGAGTAATGTGGTTTTTACACTCCATGTTTTGTGTTTTGTCAGGAATCTGTGAAGAAGCAGCTTTTTGAAAAGGGTGCAGAATGTGACACCGGCCAAAAAGAAGCAGGCAGCAACTCCTTGGAGAAAGAAGCGACGGGACATTAGCTTTGAGAGTAGCAGCAGCCTGGAGTCATCCGCTGATGAGTCCAATGCTTCAACTATAATCTTGGACAAACCACCACAGTCGAGTTTCCCAGAGGGTGAAAGGTGGATGGTAACAGCACAAATTGAGATTGTGTTTTGGTGTTAAAACTACTACTAGTATTGACAAGGGGGAATGCTTTAGTTTAATTTTATATTTACATTTTTTTTTAATGATTGTGAGTTATCATTAACTATTAATTCATTATACGTTGGGTATTTGTTTTGTTATATTTCTTAAAACTGTAATGGTAGAAATATTGATAGTAAATTCATTTCAACAGGAGGGCCTGAAACTACTGACAGCCCACAGAAGCAGGCGAGACACTACAAGGTTCTGCAGGAGCTATAAATCCAGGCCCAGACCCAACAAGAAGGATGCTGCCCAGCTCTTGGACCTTGAACACCGAGCAAGACGGGCTTACATTGACTCTGATGTTATGAAAGAGCAGGACAGACCTACCAAAGTTCTTCAAGCACATCCCTGCTTCAGAGGACTGGATCATGTAATTAAATCAAATCAATTTAAGTTTATGTTTGATAAGATCGTAGTAGTAAGACATTAGTTTACACACTGATATTTTATTTTTCAAAGATATTTTTCTACCTGTCGTTCTGTGGCAGATAATGGATGAACTGCAGAGGATCCTCAATCAAGGTAACTCTCACTTCATACCTGAGCTGAAGACCCGCTGGGGGACCTTTTGTGAGAGGGCCCAGTTTTATGGAGTTTTCAAAAAAGTCATGAGACCGCCGTTGTCAAATAAAGGTGATTACAGACCTGACTGCTGACCATGTTTGTGTCATGTTTTTGGTCTTATTTTTTAAATAACTGACTGCAGTAAATAAAATCATTCTGCTTTGTTGTTCTCCCACCTGTAGGCCCACTCCTCCCCACCACGAGGAGTCCATGAGGGAGGTGTCGTCCACCAACAAGGAGCTTGATGGGCTGGTGAGAGGAGGTGCAGCTGCTGGTGTAGAGGGAGAAGAGGAGGTGCAGCTGTTGGTGTAGAGGGAGAAGAGGAGGTGCAGCTGTTGGTGTAGAGGGAGAAGAGGAGGTGCAGCTGTTGGTGTAGAGGGAGAAGAGGAGGTGCAGCTGCTGGTGTACAGGGAGAAGAGGAGGTGCAGCTGTTGGTGTACAGGGAGAAGAGGAGGTGCAGCTGTTGGTGTAGAGGGAGAAGAGGAGGTGCAGCTGTTGGTGTACAGGGAGAAGAGGAGGTGCAACTGTTGGTGTACAGGGAGAAGAGGAGGTGCAGCTGTTGGTGTACAGGGAGAAGAGGAGGTGCAGCTGTTGGTGTACAGGGAGAAGAGGAGGTGCAGCTGTTGGTGTACAGGGAGAAGAGGAGGTGCAGCTGTTGGTGTACAGGGAGAAGAGGAGGTGCAGCTGTTGGTGTACAGGGAGAAGAGGAGGTGCAGCTGTTGGTGTACAGGGAGAAGAGGAGGTGCAGCTGTTGGTGTAGAGGGAGAAGAGGAGGTGCAGCTGTAGGTGTACAGGGAGAAGAGGAGGTGCAGCTGTTGGTGTACAGGGAGAAGAGGAGGTGCAGCTGTTGGTGTACAGGGAGAAGAGGAGGTGCAGCTTGAGGGGATCCAGTGCTGATGGTCCAGGAATCAAAAGGAAGAAAAACACATTGTCTATCTGCCTTCTTATAATTATTCAAATAAAATGTAACAGTTTCCTTTGTTGAAGTCACAGAGGACAATCATTAATACTGGTGCTCAGTTAGGAGGTAGTCTATCGGGAAAATCATGTGGACAAGGCATATGATATATTTTTGAGTGTATTTACGGAATTGTACAATAAAAACTGTCCAAAAAAAGAAAATACAAGAAACCCAAAATAGAGCAACTATTAATATAACTAACTATAACTATAATATAAATAATAATAACAAAAGGGTTAAAACACGCCTGCAGAAAGAAGAATGCTCTGTATAGAGAGTTCATGAGACTGAGAACCAATGAGGCTGAAAATAGATACAAAAGATTTAAAAATAAGTTAACACATGTTATAAGAATGAGCCAGAAGGATTACTTCAGGAGAAAATTAGATGATAACACAAACAATATCAAAGGAATGTGGGATACATTGAACAGGATTATAAGAAGTGGCACAAAGCAAAGTGACTATCCTGAATACTTTTTTATAAAGAAAATGTAATCTGTAACGTGAGTGATGTGGCAGATAAATTAAACACTTTTTTAGTGAATATTGGGCCTGACCTGTCAGAAAAAATACCTGATCCAGGGGCACTTAATAAAATAATATGGATGTGTTAATAGAGAGGAATCCACACACAATGTTTCTTAAAGAAGTAGAAGAAAAATAAATACTTGACATTGTTAAAAAATGTAAAAACAGAAAATCTAGTGATTGTAATGACATTGATGTGGCACTTGTGAAGAAGTGATTGAGGGGATCATTAAGCCGTTAACACACATCTGTAATTTGTCTTTTCACACTGGTCTTTTTTATATATATTTAAATATAGCCAAGGTTATTCCACTGGACTAAAGTGGGAACAAACATCACTTCAACAACTACAGACCTGTCTCCTTACTTCCACAATTTTACAAAACATTAGAAAAACTCTTTAATAATAGACTGGATGCGTTCATACATATATACATATATATATGTATATATGTATATATATACATATATACATATATACATATATATATGTATATATGTATATATATATATATATGTGTGTGTGTGTGTGTGTGTGTGTGTGTAAGATATCCCTTCTGATTGTCAGAATAAAATGATGAAATACAAAAACGGTGTATTGCTTTAATCAATTTAAAAACATTAAAAACATATCTGTAAATAAAATAATAAAGCTTGAATTCTTCCGCCACTAGAGGGCATAGGTTGACACTAACTTCCCATCACAAGTTTGATATTTCTTTCACATATTGTTTTTATCTGGTTAATTCAGGGGCCTTGGGAACCGACTGTCCTTCAAACCATCGTTCTATCTCACCACCACATTAAATAACACGTCACCACAAACATGCTAGCAGCTATAATAATAATATATGATATAAAGGGCAGTCTGTGGCCTAGAGGTTAGGAATCGGGCTTGCAACTGGAGAGTTGCCGGTTCGAATCCCGGTTACAGACAGGTCTAGGACTGAAGTGCCCTTGAGCAAGGCACCTAACCCCCCCACAGCTCCCCGGGGCAGTAATGTGCTGCCCACTGCTCCTTGCATGGTGTGTTCACTTGTGTGTAAAAGGATAAAGGGTTAAATGCAGAGGTTGAATTTCCCCATTGTGGGATTAATAAAAGTAATCTTCTTCTTCTATGTGCCCCAATGAATGAGGAGTTCATCAAATGTCCATAAATGTAATTAATTCAGCCTGGGACACATGACAGGTACTGGAGCTACAAGCAGGATTTATATTCACCTTGTCTCTTTCTGCAGACTTTTACAGATTCATTTTACAAGCAATACAAATACAGTGGTAGCATTTAAAATGTAGTTATACCATTTCCATGACATGCAAACCTAAATGTTTCTTTTCCTTTAATGTCTTTCTGCAGACAGACAGACACCAACTCCTGTTCATAACCTGAACATGAAGAAAACCATTCACATTTCCTGTGGAAAGGACCACACTGCTGTTTTAACAAAGGTACCATTCTTAATTGTACTCTTTCTCATATACAAATGGAATTATGGAGAATCAGTCACAACATGGAGATTAAAGGTAATTGTTGACTTTAATTGCTGTGGTTAGGATAAGCGGTTGAGGATAATGAATGAATGAAGTTAAATGAGGCTGCTCTGGTTTCTTCCTCAGGATGGAGCAGTGTTTACATCTGGCTCTGGTCAGTATGGACCGCTTGGCCACAACTCATTCAGCAACCAGCCACCACCTCGGCTTGTTGCACAGCTCTGGGGGTCAAAGGTCACCAGGATTGCATGTGGACGGTACAGTATATCACCTTTTATAATCATTCTGAGGACAGAATATCACTGAATCAAATATTTCATGTGTTCATAACTCTGATGACAGTAAAATGTTGTTTTTGGACATCACACGCTGGTGATGACAGACTCAAAGAGGCTCTGGTCCTTTGGATGTGGAGAGCAGGGCCAGCTGGGACATGGAGAGGAGACTCATCCCTCTGGGCCGCTACCTGTTCACCTGCCACAAGGTAACTACCTTTCTGTTATCAGTCATTACATCATGTGAATGCAGTGAATGGTTTCACCAGGAGGTTCACCTTTTATTCTTCTTCCAGACACCACTGATGATCTGAACATTAGAAACATCTTCGCAGGAGGAAACTGTTCATATGCAACATGCACGGCTAATGAGGTACCAACTAAAAACATCCAGTTCAGACAGTGATGGCCGGGTTAATGATGTCATCATCAGCTGTACTTGTTTATGGTTCCACCACCCGTCTTAGAACCAGAGGTGATGGAGCTTTCTAGGCTGTTGCTCCCATGGAACAGCCTCCCTCCCTCACTGCTCACTAGATTCTGTTGTCACTTTTAGAAGCCAACTGAAGACATTTTTATTTCTTCAGGCTTTTGATTCATTGTTTCGGGACTGCTATGGTTGTTTAAATTGCTGTTGTTTTGGTCTTTTAAAACTTGAATGTACATTTTTATGTTATGTGTATGATTTCTATGTGAAGCACTTTGTGACTTGTGTCTGTGAAAGGTGCTATATAAATGAAGTTGACTTACTTACTTGTTGATTTGTCAGGACATTCATGAGGAGGCTCACACCGACAGGGTCAACAATGTCCCACAGCATCGTCTTGATGATGTGATTGACAGATGGACCTCAGAATGTGATCCAAAGTCATGGAGAAAGATTCAACAGTGAGTAGATATGGTGTGGCGGTTTTCAGTAGATCATTACTTTGTTGAATAGTCTGAGGTTTTATTAATGTCATGACATAAGTTATGATTTGTATTTAAAGCTGTGAAAGCTCAATGGATACATTGCAATGGACTAATGAAATGAAACTCTGAAATCTCCACAGGGAAATTCACAGGATGTCTTCTTCTGCATCCTGTTTGAATGGCAGCTTCCTAAAGAAAAGGTAAACACAATATCATCACTTCTTCTAATCTGGTCAACATTTCCTCACTACATCATGGATTGTGTTGAAACTTTACGTAGACGTCGATGGTTCCAGGATGATTAATTCCATTTACCTTGGTGACCCACTAACTTCTTATTAGCACCATTAGCAGGTCAAATTTCATATCAATTTGTTGAATTTATGACCAAATACTTACTTGGTGCTTACTTGGTAGACATCAGCATGCTAGTGCTGTCAATAGCCCCTTTCATAGTGTGGTCCTGCAAATGTCCCGCTATATTGCCGGAAAGATCTGTGCCATCTTTTCACCTTTGGGCGTTCATAGTGATCCTGGGAAGGCAAAGTGATATTCCTGCCCATTCATAGTGCAGACTGGTGTCGCAGAACGAGAAGGGAGGAGACGATAGTGGGAGGGGACGATAGTGGGAGGGGACGATAGTGGGAGGAGACGATAGTGGGAGGGGACGATAGTGGGAGGAGACTATAGTGGGAGGAGACGATAGTGGGAGGAGACTATAGTGGGAGGGGACGATAGTGGGAGGAGACTATAGTGGGAGGAGACGATAGTGGGAGGAGACTATAGTGGGAGGAGACGATAGTGGGAGGAGACTATAGTGGGAGGGGACGATAGTGGGAGGAGACGATAGTGGGAGGGGACGATAGTGGGAGGAGACTATAGTGGGAGGAGACGATAGTGGGAGGAGACTATAGTGGGAGGGGACGATAGTGGGAGGAGACTATAGTGGGAGGAGACGATAGTGGGAGGAGACTATAGTGGGAGGAGACTATAGTGGGAGGGGACGATAGTGGGAGGAGACGATAGTGGGAGGGGACGATAGTGGGAGGAGACTATAGTGGGAGGAGACTATAGTGGGAGGAGACTATAGTGGGAGGGGACGATAGTGGGAGGAGACTATAGTGGGAGGGGACGATAGTGGGAGGAGACGATAGTGACGTGCAACAGAGCAGCAGCAGTGCTGCACAGTAGCACAGTGCTAACAGGCTAACAGTTAGCTCTGTAGCAGTACAGTGTGTATGTGCTAACAGGCTAACAGTTAGCTCTGTAGCAGTACAGTGTGTATGTGCTAACAGGCTACACAGCTAGCTCTGTAGCAGTACAGTGTGTATGTGCTAACAGGCTACACAGTTAGCTCTGTAGCAGTACAGTGTATATGTGCTAACACGCTAACAGTTAGCTCTGTAGCAGTACAGTGTGTATGTGCTAACAGGCTAACAGTTAGCTCTGTAGCAGTACAGTGTGTATGTGCTAACAGGCTACACAGTTAGCTCTGTAGCAGTACAGTGTGTATGTGCTAACAGGCTACACAGCTCGCTCTGTAGCAGTACAGTGTGTATGTGCTAACAGGCTAACAGTTAGCTCTGTAGCAGTACAGTGTGTATGTGCTAACAGGCTAACAGCTAGCTCTGTAGCAGTACAGTGTGTATGTGCTAACAGGCTACACAGTTAGCTCTGTAGCAGTACAGTGTGTATGTGCTAACAGGCTACACAGCTAGCTCTGTAGCAGTACAGTGTGTATGTGCTAACAGGCTAACAGTTAGCTCTGTAGCAGTACAGTGTGTATGTGCTAACAGGCTAACAGTTAGCTCTGTAGCAGTACAGTGTGTATGTGCTAACAGGCTAACAGTTAGCTCTGTAGCAGTACAGTGTGTATGTGTTAACAGGCTAACAGTTAGCTTTGTAGCAGTACAGTGTGTATGTGCTAACAGGCTAACAGTTAGCTCTGTAGCAGTACAGTGTGTATGTGCTAACAGGCTAACAGTTAGCTCTGTAGCAGTACAGTGTGTATGTGCTGCTGCTGCAGGAGGTGTTAGCTTAGCGATCTCTGTTTGTTTACAACAAGCAGCAGAATGAGCGGTGTCAGTGGGGTGAAAAGACGAGTGGAAACCTCTAACCTGTTAATGAAGGCCCTTTTGGTGACTTCCAGATGATATTTCATTTTTCTGTCTCCAAAAGTGATTAATTGCCTCCTGTGAAATTTCTCTGACTGTCACAGCTGCCATAGCAACCGTCACCGAATGTTGACAGTTTGTCCGAGTGAGTGGAGGGGGCGGGGCTTAGCCATAGGTCAATTGGAGGTTTTTATTTCAAATAATTAACTTAAGACCTACCTCAACCAATAACCTGTTCTAACTTTTTTGGTAAAATAATGTAAAAAATAAAATATATTAACACAAATAAAATAAAGAAACTACCTAAGGAACAAAGCCTGATTCAGATTCTGTTTAGTGCTCAGCTTCATGTCCTATCAGAACACCTCATTTTTCTTGGCTTCCTGAAAAACAACTCAAGTCTCTTCATCAGGGACCTCCTTGGGTTCAGGCCCATTTATGGATAGTCTTGCTTGAGAAACAGCAAAAAAACAGCCACAGACAAATCAGAATTAAAATAGGCTACTTTCCTCACTCGTTTTTATTTATTTATTTAAAGTCTAAACTTCTCTGTTTCACCTCAGCTGTTGTTTCAGCAGCTGCCTGTCTTACAGGAGCATTTAGTCTGCTGTCCTCCTCTATTTCTCCCTCAGCACCACTGTTTGATGCCTATAAACAGGGCCGGCTCTAGGCATGGGCGACATAGGCGGTCGCCTAGAGTGCCATCTGCTGGAGGGGCGCCGCCAGTCACCCTCGAGGGAGAAAAAAAAAACAATAATAATTTTCGATGCCCATTGTCACCCTCCCTTCGTGTTTTGTCTTGAAAATAATAAATATTAACAAAATAAAGAAACAGATAAACAATGACATTTTGTCACTTGTGGTGCTGAGTCACGTGACGTGTGGTCATTGCCTTGCCCCCCTTTAGACGGTCAGATCGCTGTTACAGAGGTCAGGTCATGTCAAGTGACAGACAGGTTATGTTTTAATATATCCTGCAAGATGAAACGGCCGACAAAGCTCTCCGGTGCGCAGTATCGAAGGAGAAGAAAAAGAGGAGGAGGAGAAGAAGTCCCGACCATTTTTTAAATGCCGTTTTGTGTGAAAACTTTTCATTTGCATTGGCTTGCTAGCGAGGTTGAAATAAAGCAACGCTAGCTTAACACAGTTAAGCACATTTTTTGTTCCACCCTCCGTGAAACAGCAAGTGGAGCTATTCAACACGAATGGATCTCGCCTAGGGCACCAAATGGGCTAGAGCCGGCCCTGCCTATACAACATTCAGATTAATTAACGTTTACCAGCCATGTGACTGTTCAGCTTTGTTTCACACTGACACCTCCTCATGCTGCTCCTTGTCCTCTTGACGAGGCCGTTTTTGCCGTGAAAAAAAAAACGACTGATAACTACAACAATAATAATATTCATAATAACTTAAAAAATGTGGTCTATTCTTTTTGATTCGACTGTGGGCATAGTAGTCTATCTCAAATATTAGGGCTGTAAAGTCCTAAATTCTTTAAATATATCACTTTATTATCATTTTAAACCCTTTTAGGTGAGAAAGTAGCCGTTTAGATCCCCAGTGCCTCGTTCATTTGTCTAAATACCAGCTGTTTACTATTTGGTTGTGCTACTCAAGCTAGCCGTCGTGAGCAACACACTTCCGGTTACATTCACAAAAAATAAAACGCCCGTTGCCCTTTATAACGTTAGAATTTGTGCTTTTACTTTGAAAACAGGAAGCGAACCTACCCTGGATGTAGCTAGCTTGAAGCAGCCGCTTTGACTGCTCTCGTCCCGTTAACGGCATTTAAGGAAACCATCAATAAGCCTTAACGTTACCGGAGAGTGTTGGCAGCTCAGAGACCGGCCCGCTTCATTTAAAACAGTTATTTATTCATGTGAATGTGTTTTCTGTGTGTTGGCTAACGTTACAGACGTTACAGTTTTTTTAATCCCCTAGAGAGGAAAAAAAAAACAGAATCATTTAGTGGCGGTCGGTCTCTATTCTGTGGCGGTGCAGAATGGTCTATGTGTGGGAAACACTGATATATATCATAGAAAAAAGGTTTTGCATTTCATTCAGCGGAGTAAAAATATGGAATGGGATGTGTGAAGAATTAAAACAATGTTCAAACATTAAACACTTCAAAGTCAAATATAAAGAGCCTGTCTTCACACAATATAGGGATGAAAACAGGTGTGTGAGATGGAAAGTAGGTGGTGCTGCGTGGGTGTGGTGTGTGTGTGTGTGTGTGTGTATGTGTGTGTGTGTGTGTGTGCTTGTGTGTGTGTGTGTGTGTGTGTGGTGTGTGTGTGTGTGTGTGCTTGTGTGTGTGTGCTTGTGTGTGTGTGCGTGTGTGTGTGTGGGGGGAGGGGGGGATGGTAACAAGTTATGTACAGTACAGGCCAAAAGTTTGGACACACCTTCTCATTCAATGCGTTTCCTTTATTTTCATGACTATTTACATTGTAGATTCATCAAAACTATGAATGAACACATGTGGAATTATGTACTTCACAAAAAAGTGTGAAATAACTGAAAACATGTCTTATATTCTAGTAAGCAAAGGGTGGTTACTTTGAGGAATCTAAAATACAAGAGCAGCTATGATCAGGTGGAGCAGCTGAACCTGGAGGGTCTGCAGCAGCGCTTGGACGTGGCCAACCCCTCGGTGTTGGTCTCCAGGGCTCAGATCCTCATGAGGGAGGTCAGTTCATCTCTGCTACACTAACACAAAGCTGGAGTGAAGCAGGGAGGAGGCCTGAAACACTCCCTGGTTCTACCGCTGGTCCAGGCTCTGCTTCCACCTGCTGGACATAAAGAGGATGACAGCTGCTAGAGGGAGCTGGAGACACAAACAGCAGGAAGCTGCTTCTTTTGCAGACACATTCAAATTCAAACAACTTTATTAATCCCACAAGGGGCAATTCATTCTGAGCAGCAGGTTGTCGTGGTTCATACGGCCCACATGGCCAGCAACAAATAGTCAACACATAAATAGTCGACACAACACACATCAGACAACATGGAGCTTAGAATGGACACATTGGAAAAAAATAAATAAATAGATAAAAATAAATTAAAAACCCTATGAAGAATGTAAAAGTCTTAGTGCAAGGGGGACGAATGATTTGGAGAAGGGATTTGTTTTCCACCTAGGAAGGTGATAACGGCCTGAAGGGAACAGAGAGGATTCATGGCTCAGGAGGATAAAAGTCACTCTGCTTTACGGAGGATTTGCTGGTTGCAAAAGGAACTTAAGTCTCTTAGTTTTACTGGTAATCTTAGAGCAGGACTTCACAATATCAGTCAGGCTGTTTCTGTCTTTGACTGAGGGACAATGAAACCAACAGATGAAGGAAAAACATAAAAGACTCTCAATAAATGCTTGATAAAAATGACAGAGAAAGAATTTAGTTTCCTGAGAAGATGAATTCTCTGTTGTCCTCGCTTTACTATAAAATCTGTGTTCACATCAAATTTGAGATGGTCGTCAAAACCATATTACTTCTATCTAACTAACTAACTAACTGTCTTTTTTTCTGACAAAAACAATGGACAATGCTGTGGACACGTTTGAGCAGCCGCTAAGCATTTTTAGGCAAGCTACTTAGTTAAAACATGGATATGGGTCATTTTTGACCCATGATGTGCATTAGAAGAGTAGTGACACAAAAAGGGATTCTTTTAAAAAATGAATAAAGGAAAAGATAAAACTAGGATGTATGATGATCAAAAACAAACTAATTGAGGAAAACCTGGAATACTGAATGATTAAATTAATTTATTGTAGAGATATAGAACATAAAAACTCATACATATCGGGTCACTTTAGACCAGTCCTTCTCAAATAGCGGGGCGCGGCCCCCTGGGGGGGCGTGGTGCGCTACCAGGGGGGTCACATGTGATCTCGTGAAACTTTTTTTTTTTTCTGCCATACTAGAATGAAGTGTAATTGCACATCCACTACAGTAGATGGCAGTGGCGCTCTCATTGTCAGAGTGTGCGCAGTAAGTATTAGCTCTATGGTGTATGTTTGTTTTGCCTACTCACAGCGTAGAGCAGGAGATATGAAGCGCAGTGGGAAAAAAACCAAGAGACAGCATGGAAAAATATTTGACAGGGATGAAAAGAAAGGCGGAGAGAGACGGAGATAATGAGACAACCGACGGTCCGACAAACGACCAAAAACGACCGAAAGCTAAGATGAGGAAATATGACACAGCGTATGTAGCGCTTGGCTTCACCGTGACAACGGTGGCGAACGAGGGAAGACCAGTGTGTTTACTGTGTCTAAAAATGTTGGCAGCGGACCGCATGAAGCCAAGTAAATGAAGGCGTCACTTAAACACATTACACCCCAATCATGCTGATAAGCCGCTTGAGTTCTTTCAGCGCAAATATTCCCAATATTGTCAACAATCATCCCACTTTGTGAATGCAACTTCAGTAAACCAGCGAGCACTGCTAGCATCATATAAGGTGGCCTACCAAACTGCTCAGTGCAAAAAACCCCACACCATAGCAGAGGAGCTGATACTGCCTGCAGCATTAGACATGGTTTCTGTCATGCTGGAGGACGCAAGTGCTGCAAAATTAAAAACTATCCCACTGTCCAATGACACTGTGGCCAGACGAATACATGACATTGCTAACGATCTTCAAGAACAGCTGGTAGATCAACTCAGAGACAAACGTTTTGCCTTACAATCTGATGAAGCAACTGACGGCAACAAAGACTGTTTGTTTATTGCTTATGTACCTTTTGACATGACAGACTCCCTGTGTGAGGATCTACTTTTTTGTAAATGTGTCAGAGGCAGAGCCACGGCTGAAGAGCTGTTCAAAATGCTGGACTGCTTCCTGACTGAGAATGAGCTAAAGTGGGAGAACTGCATTGGTGTTTGCAGTGATGGTGCACAGACCATGGCAGGGATGAGAAAAGGACTTGGGGCACTCATCAAGAAAGCCTCACCTAATGCTGAGTGGACACACTGTGTTATTCACAGAGAAGCACTGGCATCAAAGCACCTTTCCTCTGAATGAAATGAGGTCATGACTGACATTTTGAGTGTCGTCAATTTCATAAAGACCAGACCACTAAAAACAAGAGTCTTCTCTGCTATCTGTGCCGAGATGGGAGCTGAACATCAAGCCGTGTTGTTTCACAGTGAAGTAAGGTGGCTGCCACCAGGAAAACTTGTCCCGAGTTTTTGAACTCCGAGAGCAAATAATAATGTTTTTGGAGCAGGAGCAAAAGTATGAAGTCGCAGAAAAATGTAGAGATGAGAACTTCCTGGTGAGACTGGCCTACCTGAGTGACATATTTGGAAAGCTAAATGAACTAAATCTACAGCTTGAAGGGAAAGACAAACACCTCCCTCAGGTCACAGACAAGATCAGCTCTTTCACTCGAAAGCTTGCAATGTGGGGCAGGAGACTTGAGGAAGGAAATACTGATTCATTGGAGAACCTGCATGAATTTGTTGACACTGCTGACTATGATGCCACCTCAGTGATTCCATGCATTAAGCAGCATATCTCATCACTGATGGGATTCTTCAAAAAGTACTTCCCTGAAAACAGTTTCCAGTATGACTGGCTGAGAGATCCTTTCAATGCACCAGCTCCAACTGGCTTCAGCTCTGCAGAGGAGGACCAGTTCATTGACATGACATCTGACTCCACATTGAGACTGAGGTTCACATCAGAGAAACTGAGTGAGTTCTGGCTGAGTGTAGAGAGGCAGTATCCACTCTTAGGCCAGAGGGCTATGAGCATTCTTCTTCCTTTTGCAACATCGTATCTTTGTGAGACTGGCTTCTCTGCTGTTGCTGCACTGAAGACCAAGTACAGGTCCCAGCTAAACATCCAGCAGGAGCTGAGAGTTGCAATATCGTGCTTCAAGCCCCGCTTCGAAAAGCTGTGCACTGCAAAACGTGCTCATTGTAGCCATTAATCCAGACTTCTTCATTCTGATGAAAGAAATATCAGCACATGTTGTTTTAGTCATTGTTGTTTTGTAGGTTAAATTGTTTTATATGGTGTGCTCCTGAGTTAATGTTGCTGATCGATTTTAATATATTATTTATTGATTTTATTTCATTTTATTTTTCAGTATCAAACTATTAGAGAAGGACTGAATTAAAATATGTTTACAGTGAAAATAAGGAGTAAATATATATTTTTATTTTGCAAATTGCAAGCATTGTGATGCACTTTAAATATTTTCTGTTACACATTAAAAAACAATGTTAATAAAGTTATTCTTTGTTGTAAGTTATGTTGTTGTAAGGATACAATGTTATGCATATAATATAGGTACACCTAACACCATTGTTATAAGTCTTATACATATTTTAGAGACAAATTCTACTATTTATAGTGGCGGCGGAGAGGTGGGGGGGCGCAAAAGGTTTTCTTCTTCCTAGGGGGGGCATAACAGAAAATAATTGAGAAGCACTGCTTTAGAGACTCATTTTAACAATCGAGAGTCACGTAAATTTGACGTCACTTTTTCTGGTCCGTCGTCATGGAAACATGACTCCCTGTCAGTGCTGCGGCATTCGGACCAGAGTGAAAACAAACGACATAATCACTGTATAACACCAGTATGTGTGGAAACACTCACCATGGCTTTTTAAATGAATTGTTATTTATTCCTTGTTTATATTTGATATTTTTCAGTTGTGTCTTACTGTCAAAGTAGACAATAAAAATAGTTAAATGTTTTTCTTTGCTGTATTTATTCATGTTTTACAGAGGATTTAACCTGAAGCAGACTTTGCAACTATAATAATTACATTATATTCATGCAGGCAGAGTAGTATTTACTACACACCCCTAAAGCTCTGACCCTAGAATCACCCCTGGTTTCAGATATGAAGTATGATATTCATAAAGCTGGTGTGTTCCCCTCTGGTGTCTGAACACACAGAAGAGGTAGAGGGAGACAGAGAAGGAGGAGAGGAACCGTCAGGGAGAACAAAGTGGACAATCACAGGGATTAAACATTGTTTTCTGAATGCTTCATAGATTTATTTCAATGTTGCTTTCATGTGATGACACAACAGAGAAGTCAGATGCAGAATCTCATTATTTGGTACATGCAGTAAATCACAGTGTAGCCCAGGGTTAGGGCAACCTTTACTAACTAAAGAGCCATTGTTGGCCAGAAAAAGTGACAAAATGTCAGAATGGAGCCACAAACCTTATTTTAGACCTTACAATGAAGATAAAACAGCCTACTAAGTCTAAATTAGACTACCATTATTACTAATAGGGCCTAATGAGCATTTATTAATCCGATTTTGTCAGAATGTAGCAATAACCAAAGAAATGTCTCAGGAGTTTTAGAATTGAAAGGGAAACACAAAACATGACATGAAGTTGGCAAAATGTAGAAGTTTAGGCACCAGGCCGTAGACTTTAGTAAGCTATGATGATTAACTCAGAATCCCTGAGAACTATATAAACTCAGAAAAAGTGTTACATTTAACACTCTGTATTAAACTGTGAGTTGAATTAACACTCCTGGTTTTGCTGTGTGCCCCTGGTGTAGCCAATAAGGAGTCAGACAGCAGCTGAAGGATCCTCACAGTGTGAAGAGGAGGGAGCCACTGAAGGTGTTCTGGTTGTCTGTATTGTCCCAGAGAGAAAAGCCTGATGGGAGAACGAGGCGGATTTCATCTCCTGCCATCAGCTCCAAGACAACAGAGTTAGTCATGTATTCAAGACCTCCCTCTTCCTTATTCTCCGCATTACGCATGATCCTCTGGTTGTTCTTGTACACCTCTACACCCATCCAACCTACTTGGAGACCACACATAGTGAACTGGAAGTAGTAGACCCCTCTGACTGGAGCTGTGAAGAAACCTACAGAACAGAAAATGAAAACTGTAACAAATGTAGATTAACATGAGTAAACATGTTGATGTGAGCTGCAGTAAATTACCTGTAGATGGATTGTAAGCATCGCCGATGTTGGTGAAGACTCTGCTGTATTTCAGTGTGGTGTCTGTGTTGAATGGTCCAACAAATCCTGAATCAGTCAGACCTGTGTAAAAGGCCACCTTCCTCTCTGAGAACAGAACAAAGTCAGTGTAAGTCATTCTATATGTAGTGTGTGTGTGTGTGTGTGTGTGTGTGTGTGTGTGTGTGTGTGTGTACAACCATCACCTGTATTTTCTCTCTCCAGCGTCTCGATCCTGGTCTTGCTGATGAGAAGTTCACTCTCACTGCTGCTCAGTCTGGTCTGCAGCTCTGGAGTTGATGCAATGACAGTGAATTACAGAGCAGCACGCTGTTAACATGCACAACACATTATTTACAGCAGGTTGAGCCTCATTTTATCTGTTAAAGCAACACTCATAAATGTACCTGAAACCTCAGTAAATGACCCAAAGGAGAGATTAAACCGTACTAGAGAATACTAGATGCTGAACAGCTGAACAGCTTCACTGTCATGATGGTGGAAATGTGTCAGAAGAAGTTCAAACCGAACCGAAACCGTGACCCAAAAACCAAGGTAGGGACCGTACGGTTGGTTACCTGTACCACTGCTCCCGTACACTGGAAACAACTGTTGTTGTTACGGTAAAAACCAGCAGCTGTGGTTGCCAGAACTTTACTGTAATAAATACGGTGCAACTTTTTCTAATATTACGGTAAAATGATACTAGAAAATGTCCTCTGGGTAAGTTCTGAAAGGGCCACAGGGGCTACTGCCGGTGTGTGTACACTATGATGGGATTCTTCAGAGATTTATAACAATTAATACTAGTAATGTTATGATACTATATAATATACAAGGAGCACACCTACAACAAGCATTCCTTTACAAGTATTTATTTATACAGCAACCTATGACCTTTAACCTCAAAATGTGTGTGTGTGTGTGTGCGTGTGTGTGTTCGAAGCATGTGTATCTGGAGGAGTGTATCCGTCAGGAAGATTTCTGTAGACAAGCATATTTAACAGTTTTTCAGATCGCTCTTACAAAGCTGTTTCCTTTCTTTTTTCTTCACAAAAAACATATGTAGACGTTCAGGAAGAACTCAGGACGCTCAAAGTGAAGTCGGATCAATGATAGGTATTATGGTTTTGCCAAAAATGTTTTCTGTTCGTGGCCAGAAATTCCAGACTGTCCACCTCTGGCTGCTGTCACTGTGCCGGAACATTCTACAGCGGAAGTTAATTCTGTTGATTGCTCTGCTCTGATTGGTCGACCGCAAAGCCTTTGATGCTTTGATGTGATTATAGTTACACTCCTACACGCACACTCCTCCAGATACACGTTTCTCACACACACACACACACACACACACACATTTTGAGGTTAAAGGTCATAGGTTGCTGTATTAATACATTTTTGAAATGGAATGCTTGTTGTAGGTGTGCTCCTTGTATATTATATAGGATTATAACATTACCAGTATTAATTGTTATAAATCTCTGAAGAATCTCATCATAGTGTACACACACCGGCAGTAGCCCCCGTGGCCCTTTCAGAATTTCTCCAGGCGAAATTTTCTAGTTTACAGCTGTTGTTTTATCTAAAAGTGCTGAGTCATGGTTAAGTAGATCTGGTGATATAGTTTGAGAGCAAAGCATCAATCAGAAACAGAGAAACAATGATGGAGATCTATTGATAAGGTGTGGTGAGCAATGAAAGTGATGAGTCATGTTTGGTTATACTAATAATACAGAATGAATACTTTAAAAACAAACAAACCATCCATAGCTCTCTATGGACTTTGTATTGACAGAAGGAGCCTCCTCGACAGTTTCATCTACTAGCCTAAAACAGAAAAGATGGAGGTGATGTTTGTCAGTGAAATACCTTCATTCTCTGTTTCTAGGTGACTGGTTCTGTTGTTGGTGGCAGTCAGTCCAGTTTCCAGAGACATCAGGTCTGCAGCTTGGACTGGAAAACAGAAGAAGTTTGATTTGTTGTTCATATAGATTTTTATAAAACATTTATTGTGGAGCTCACAATGATTCATCAGAGCACTGACACACTTCATCACCTGTATTTTCTCTCTCCAGCGTGTCGATCCTGGACTCACTGCTGCTCAGTCTGGTCTGCAGCTCTGGAGTTGATGCAATGACAGTGAATTACAGAGCAGCACGCTGTTAACATGCACAACACATTATTTACAGCAGGTTGAGCCTCATTTTACCTCAGAAACACACTGAAAACTGCTGTAAATATCCATGACAACTTAAAGACAGAAAATGTTTAAACTGATAAACTTTTGTTTCTCTAAGTTTATTTCTGTTTTATTTATTTTCTACAGCGTCCCAACTTTATTGTACATGAAACCTTTAACCCTCTGGAGTCCATCAATTTATTGAAAATACACATGTTTTATTGACAGTAATAACTTTATTTATATATGATACGTAGACAAGCTGAGAAAGCCAGTTAAAGTTCAATCATTGGAGCTTTCACAGTGTGACATTTATGTTTCTAGACCATTTTTTAAAATGTGAATTCTTCCTACAATGAAAACTATTACTTTTTTTAAATTTACATGCAAATAGACCGTTTTGCAGTTTCATTATTTATTATTTTTTCTGCTGTTTTTGTGTGTGTGAATGGTAAAAAAAAAAATTCCATAGAAACCTGTGTCTTTTATTTGTATTTTCGGTTCCTGGCAGCTTTATGCTTTGTTAATTGAAATAAAATGAAAAATCTGACTGATAGCCAAGTTTGTGTGGACAAAAAGGAGCCATGCATGTGATGTAAGGACAAACTGAAAGATGCTGAACACAGACAAAAATTATTGCAGAGGAAGTTGACAAATTTGAACCAAAATCTCCTGGACTTCAGAGCTTTAACAGCTTCAAATATTGTGGTTAAAAAACATGATGTTTGTCAGTGAAATACCTGCGTTCTCTGTTTCTACGTCATTTGTTTTGCTCTCGGTGGCAGTCAGTCGAGTTTCTTGAACTGAAAAACAGAAATTTAATTTTGTTTGTGAAATTTTACATAAACATAGTTAAACATAGATAGATCCTCATGTCCATGTTCATATTGATTTCTCTCAGTCAGTTCATCAGAGCACTGACACACTTCATCACCTGTATTTTCTCTCTCCAGCGTGTCGATCCTGGACTCACTGCTGCTCAGTCTGGTCTGCAGCTCTGGAGTTGATGCAATGACAGTGAATTACAGAGCAGCACGCTGTTAACATGCACAACACATTATTTACAGCAGGTTGAGCCTCATGCATATATAATGCTGGTACAATATATCATATTATATCATATCTTGTGTATATATATATAAAAATATATTTATACATGTTTACATATAATATATTATGTTATGTAGGTATGCACACCCTGCACAGGCTAAATATATGGCACATGCTATGTTATTATCTATCTATCTATCTATCTATCTATCTATCTATCTATCTATCTATCTATCTGTCTATCTGTGTCAGTGTTTTTCTGTGTGTTTTTGCAGTGTACCTGAGTTCTCTCTCTGCAGCAGCTCCACGTACACGTTGGTGACCATCAGCTCAGCTTTCAGGTCCTCCACCTGGCTCTCACTGTCCGTCACTGCGGCCTGAACGTTCCTCAGCTCCACCTTGAGCTCCACCACCATGTCTCTCAGAGCCCTCACCTCCGCCCAGATGTCAGGTGTGGTTGTCTTTGTGGTCTCCGTCTCCTGAAGCTCCCCCTGAGCTCCTGACCCACACAGAGCCAGCAGCAGCAGCAGCAAACCAACAGCCCTCATTGTTGAGTTCACACGTCTTCACAAAGGTGCAGAGGTCCAGTCGGCCCGCCTTATATCCTCTCCAGACTCCAAGGATCCTGTTTGGGATGACGTGTTCTAGTTTGGCCTCAGATGAGCCGATATGATCTGTGTGCAGGTGAGAAGATACCAGCTGCTGCAGGCTGCTGGAACACTTTGACCATGAACGCCTCTCATGCAGTCCCAGCTGTGCATACAGCGTGTTGATTAACCCCTCGATGCTCAACATATTGACCCCCTTCTACTGCACAACATGCTCTAAAATGACCCTCATTCATTCCCTTCCTGTTATTTAATGCTGCTGTGTGTTTCTGTGCTCTATCTTTTGATATCAACTTATTTTATGATTGAATATTCCAAGTATTCTTTAGATATCTTGTTTTTGATAACAACAGATCATTATTTCCATTTTTCCTCTCATACTTTATGAAGAAAACGTTTTTGTATTAATACTTAGCTACGTTCTTGGCTAAGTAGCTTGCTAAGCTAACTACTTATCCAAGAAGTTAGCTAAGTAGTTTGCTTAGCAAGCTACTTAGCCAAGAAGGTAGCTAAGTAGTTAGCTTAGCAAGCTACTTAGCCAAGAAGGTAGCTAAGTAGTTAGCTTAGCAAGCTACTTAGCCAAGAAGGTAGCTAAGTAATTTTCTTAGAAAGCTACTTAGCCAAGAAGGTAGCTAAGTAGTTAGCTTAGCAAGCTACTTAGCCAAGAAGGTAGCTAAGTAGTTTTCTTAGCAAGCTACTTAGCCAAGAAGGTAGCTAAGTAGTTAGCTTAGCTAGCTACTTAGCCAAGAAGGTAGCTATGTAGTTAGCTTAGCAAGCTACTTAGCCAAGAAGGTAGCTAAGTAGTTAGCTTAGCAAGCTACTTAGCCAAGAAGGTAGCTAAGTAGTTTGCTTAGCAAGGTACTTTGCCAAGAAGGTAGTTAAGTAGTTAGCTTAGCAAGCTACTTAGCCAAGAAGGTAGCTAAGTAGTTAGCTTAGCAAGCTACTTAGCCAAGAAGGTAGCTAAGTAGTTAGCTTAGCTAGCTACTTAGCCAAGAAGGTAGCTATGTAGTTAGCTTAGCAAGCTACTTAGCCAAGAAGGTAGCTAAGTAGTTTGCTTAGCAAGGTACTTTGCCAAGAAGGTAGTTAAGTAGTTAGCTTAGCAAGCTACTTAGCCAAGAAGGTAGCTAAGTAGTTTTCTGAGCAAGCTACTTAGCCAAGAAGGTAGCTAAGTAGTTTGCTTATCAAGCTTAGCCAAGAAGTTAGCTAATTAATTAGCTTAGCAAGCTACTTAGCTAAAAAATGGATATGAGTCATTTTTGACCCATGTTGTGCATTAGAAGAGTAGTGACACAAAAAGGGATTTTATTAAAAAATGAATAAAGGAAAACATGAAACTCGGATGTATGATGATCAAAAACAAACTAATTACGGAAAACCTGGAATACTGAATGATGAAAATAATTTATTGCAAAGATATAGAACATAAAAACTCTGTCTGGTCACTTTATATCCATGTTGTGCATCAATTCCTCATTCTCTAGAAAAACTCTCCTCTGTCACAACATTGGGACAGTCTTTGACATCTGATATTATCATTTCTGAATCATTCATAAATACCCAGTTTGGACAATAAAATCTGTAGTCAGGGGTCAAAGGTCAGATAGTCAAACATTAAGTGATTGTGAGGTAGAAACCCTCCTGCAGCATCTGAGTGACTCACATCTTAAAGCTTTTATTTCCGCTGCTGGATAAACTTTATTTTATAAAACATTTTATACATTAGAATCCACTTTCTCCTTCCTTGTTGTTATTTAGTTGTTTTATTTTCCAGAGGAAACAGAAAAGAAGCATCAAGTTGTGCAGGTGAGATTAAAGGTAGAAATGAGTGAAGGTTTGTTTCCACTGCTGATTCTATCAAACAATCATTGACAGTATTCTGGAGGACGTCCAGCTGTAAAACCTTCAGCAGCGTGTTTCCTGCTGACACACACTTTGTGTTTGATGAAGATAGAACAAGTCAAAGCTGAGATAAACTCAAATATATTTAGAATAAAACATACAACTAGATCTTCTCCTCATTTCACCTCTTCATGTTAGATTTGGATTCTTCACTGAGAGTAAAATAACATCATTTATGAACAGAAATGGATCAATTATAGTCTGTTGATACATATTAGAGCATAATGTGGGGAGAAATTACAGAAAAACAAACATATTATGGGATGTCCAAAAATGACCCCCTCAATAAAAACTGGTACTATAATATGTCGATTTTTACCTCTTCACATACTTAACCATGTTAAATGTCTAGATATCAGCTCTTAAACTCTTATCAGATATTTGTGTTGTTATCATTATATTTTTCCAAACAAATGAACCTTTAGTTGAACCAGACATTAAAATGCATTGAAGAAAACAATAAATAATTGACCAAAAAAGAAACAAAATGACCAAAAAAAGATGTAAAATGACCAATAAAAGACACAAAATGAGTTTTAAAAAAAGGTATAACGACCAAAAAAGACACAAAATGACAAAAGAAGGCACAAAATGACAAAAGAAGACACAAAATGACCAAAAAAGACACAAAATGAACAAAAAAAGGTATAACGACCAAAAAAAGACACACAATGAACAAAAAAGACACAAAATGAACATAAAAGATGAATAATAACCAATAAAAAGACACAAATTAACCAAAAAAGACATACAATAACCAATAAAAGACACAAAATGATCAAAAAATATGTATAATAACCAAAGATAAAAAGACACAATTGATAATGATTTTGGTTGTTATTAATAAAACCATGTTAAATGTCTAGATATCAGCTCTGAAATTAAACTCTTATCAGATATTTTTATTGTCATCATTATATTTTTCCAAACAAATGAACCTTTAGTTGAACCAGACATTAAAATGCATTGAAGACAACAATAACTAATTGACCAAAAAAGAAACAAAATGACCAAAAAAGACGTAAAATGACCAATAAAAAGACACAAATTGACCAAAAAAGACATATAATAACCAATAAAAGACACAAAATTAGTTTTAAAAGAAGGTATAACGACCAAAAAAGACACAAAATGACAAATGTAGACACAAAATGACAAAAGAAGACACAAAATGACCAAAAAAGACACAAAATGAACAAAAAAAGGTATAACGACCAAAAAAAGACACACAATGAACAAAAAAGACACAAAATGAACATAAAAGATGTATAATAACCAATAAAAAGACACAAATTAACCAAAAAAGACATATAATAACCAATAAAAGACACAAAATGATCAAAAAATATGTATAATAGCCAAAGATAAAAAGACACAATTGATAATGATTTTGGTTATTATCAATAAAACCATGTTAAATGTCTAGATATCAGCTCTGAAATTAAACTCATCATTATATTTTTCCAAACAAATGAACCTTTAGTTGAACCAGACATTAAAATGAATAAGAAAGGGTTGTTATTTGATATGTTTTCCATGACTTTATGAACCAGTCTGTATATATATATATATATATATATATATAAATATATATATATATATATATATATATATAGTGTGTGTGTGTGTGTGTGTGTGTGTGTCACCTGGCCACCAGCAGCAGAGTAAAGGTGTGATCACGTCTCAGCAGGAACTGTCAATGTAATAGAATCATTTTGGATGTGAAAAATGAGCTCCTCTCTATTATTTAATGAGGCTTTTAGAACCTGATAATGTAATAAATTCCCGTTAATGTAATAACCCTGTTAATGTAATAAAAATCTGCACTTGAGTCCAGTGAAAATGTAATAAAACCTGATAATGTAATAACGTCCCAATAATGTAATAAAGTGCATTTCCTTTCTCATTTCATTATTTTTGTAAGGCAGTTTTCCCTTACAAATTGGTTTTTGGGGGAATTTTTCCAGTATGCCAAACGGCAACCTACCCTCACTCTGAGTCAGAGTGTGACAATTGGTGGCAGTGGTGGGATGGCAAGCCGGAGGGTCCCTACGAGGGGCAGAGGTCGGAGGGCGACAACTATCCACACAAGGGCAGCAGCGGCCAGACTGAAGGCAGAACAAGAAGGCGAGGCTTGGGATGATGTCGAGGAGGGGGAAGCTCAACCACATCCATCCAGCCAGATGATGAAACCACCAGCGCAGCAGGCTGAACTGGTGACTCTGGTGCACCAGTTTCTCTGTGCCCAGAAGGAGAGAGAAGAGGGTCTGTTTGAAGAGATCCGGGCTTTACGAACTTCCTTTCAACCCACCACCAGGGGAACCAGCCCTGTGTCCTTCAGCCTGGAAAGTAGGGAAAGCTCTCTGTTGGGTCGTCCAACGCCAGCACGGCACCTGCATGAGCAAGGTGTCCCAGACAGAGTGATGACACAACCCAGCTTTGATGCACCTGTCCAGCGACACCCAACACCGCCATTACATCTGCGTAAAGACCCCAAGATGCTACCCTACCAGTCTGGTGAGGACATCGAAAACTATCTTCTTCGCTTTGAAAGAATTGCAAGAACCTGGGAATGGCCAGCATCAGAATGGGCATGTAGACTGGTACCCTTACTCACTGGAAGGGCACTGGAGGCCTATTCTGCCATGGACGAGCAGCTCGCCAACTCATATCCAGATCTCAGGGAAGCTCTGCTGGAGAAGTTTGACATTTCACCAGAGACTTATCGACAGCAGTTCAGAGACATTAATATGCCACAGGGGGTGGCACCAACCGAAACCTACCACCGCCTGAAGGGGTTGTATCGACGATGGATAAAGCCGGAGCAGTGCAGTGTTGAGGACATCGGTGAAATAAATGTGTTGGAGCAGCTGTTGAAAGTGTTTCCACCTGACGTGCGCACGTGGGTTAAGGAGAGGGAGCCAAGAACAGGTTTGGAAGCTGCAAAGTTGGCCACCCAATATGTTAACGCCAGGAGGACGATGGGGACATCAACAAGACCACAGCAACGCCACTTCAGTAAAGGACTGGGAGAAAGTAGGCATGATCGTCAAAGAGGTAACACGGGGGCTCCAGGGAATAGTGGGGGCAACCGGCCATTGCAGAAACCTTTTGCCAGTGAGGGGGGAATGGGTTTAATATGTTATTACTGTCAACTACCTGGCCACAAGGCCTCATTCTGCCCCCTTAAAAAGTCTAACTGTCTGGATACTGCTATGTGCCCCGCAGTGAGTGAGTGATTTGTGCTCCATCCACTCAGAGGAGCCTTCATATTGTCCAGTGACTATTAATGGGACTTCAATGCAGGCTCTATTGGACAGTGGGAGTTGTACCTCGCTGGTAAAAACAATGTTTCCTGACAGACAACTGTAATGACTATGGTAAAAGAACTGATATTGAATGTGTACATGGAGACAAAAAGCTGTATCCTACATCTGAAGTAACTGTTGGTATCGAGGGTCAGGCATTCCTGTTGCAAGTTGGGGTGATTGAAAACTTGTCAGTCGACTGCATTCTGGGGAGGGACTTGCCAATTTTGTTGGATCTGATTGGGGAGAAAAAGACAAAGGTGGAAAAGGCAATGTGTGCTGTGGTTACAAGGTCCCAGGTTAAAGGAGGCCTGGAGCCTCTCCCAGATCTTGACAATGGTCTGTGTGAGGGTGGTTCCAAAGGCCCAAGAAAGTCAAAGCGACAGCGGTGCTTTGAAAAATGGCAGGGGGCCCCAGAAATATTGAAGTCACCTGAACCTTTGAACCTCGAGTGGGAAATCCCAAATGACATGAGCCAGTTGCAAATGTCTGACCCTTCGTGATGGAAAATGACATTTTATATGTAGTGAGAGATGCAGGTAAACGCCTTGTAGTACCTGCCAATTGCAAAGATATAGAACATAAAAACTCTGTCGGGTCACTTTAGACCATGTTGTGCATCAAAGGGTTAATACACACACAGACACACACTTGTCGTCACGCTGAGGCCTTTTAGTGTGACTGATGCTTATCAGCTTCTCTTCACTCTGTCTCACTACTGACCTCATTGTCTAGAAAAACGCTCCTCTGTCACAACCAGAGCCAACTGAGGTTGTTTTTAAATGTCTAAAAATAAACTTTGACTTGACTTTTTTTAGTATTTTAGATGTTTTCCTTTTTCCATAATGAATAATAAATAATGAAAATTTAAAAACAAACAAACAAAGAGCTGTTATTAGTAGTAGTGTTAGGAGTATTAGGGCCACATTAAAAAAAAAAGGTCACTTCCTTTTCCTGCTATTGTCTTCTTGTTATTTTTTTTTTTTTGTATTTTAGTATTTTTTCTCTTTCCATAATGAATCACATAACAATACACATAATGATTTTATGTTTTTTATGATAGTGCAGCACATTTTATTTATTTTTATTTTATTATATTTCATTCTATTTTATAATATTGTATTTTAATGTTTTACTGTCTACTTATCTTTTTATTGTGCTTTTATTGTGTTATCTATTTATTTTGTTTTTGTGCAGAATGTTGAAAACCCTAATGTTTGCTAAAACGTGCTATATAAATAAAGTGGATTGGACTGAATTAAAAAAAATGAAAATGTTAAAAAAACAACAACAAAGAGCTGTTATTAGTAGTAGTGTCAGGAGTTTTACGGCCACATTTAGAAGAAAAAAAAGAATTACAAGATTTAAGTCGTAAATATTGAATGTATTACGAGAATAAATTATGAATAATAAAATAAATAAATTAGCATGCTACCCCCGCGACCCGGACCCGGATAAGCGGAGGAAAATGGATGGATGGATGGAAAATAAATAAATTAAATAATGTTATTTTAACTTTATTCTCGTAATTTATGTATTACAGTATATCAACAGTATATTAAGTCTGCAGCACACTTGATTTAAACTGAGGCTAAAATAAGAATATTGTCTATATTTCAGATATGAAGTATGATATTCATAAAGCTGGTGTGTTCCCCTCTGGTGTCTGAACACACAGAAGAGGTAGAGGGAGACAGAGAAGGAGGAGAGGAACCGTCAGGGAGAACAAAGTGGACAATCACAGGGATTAAACATTGTTTTCTGAATGCTTCATAGATTTATTTCAATGTTGCTTTCATGTGATGACACAACAGAGAAGTCAGATGCAGAATCTCATTATTTGGTACATGCAGTAAATCACAGTGTAGCCCAGGGTTAGGGCAACCTTTACTAACTAAAGAGCCATTGTTGGCCAGAAAAAGTGACAAAATGTCGGAACGGAGCCACAAACCTTATTTTAGACCTTACAATGAAGATAAAACAGCCTACTAAGTCTAAATTAGACTACCATTATTACTAATAGGGCCTAATGAGCATTTATTAATTTGATTTTGTCAGAATGTAGCAAGAACCAAAGAAATGTCTCAGGAGTTTTAGAATTGAAAGGGAAACACAAAACATGACATGAAGTTGGCAAAATGTAGAAGTTTAGGCACCAGGCCGTAGACTTTAGGAAGCTATGATGATTAACTCAGAATCCCTGAGAACTATATAAACTCAGAAAAAGTGTTACATTTAACACTCTGTATTAAACTGTGAGTTGAATTAACACTCCTGGTTTTGCTGTGTGCCCCTGGTGTAGCCAATAAGGAGTCAGACAGCAGCTGAAGGATCCTCACAGTGTGAAGAGGAGGGAGCCACTGAAGGTGCTGTGGTTGTTAGAATCGTCAAAGAGAGAATAGCGTGATGGGAGAACGAGGTGGATTTCATCTCCTGCCATCAGCTCCAAGACAACAGAGTTAGTCATGTGTTCATAATCGGTCTCTTCCTTCCACTCCATATTAAACATGATCCTCTGGTTGTTCTTGAACACCTGTACACCCATCCAACCTGTTTTGTGACCACCCACAGTGAACTGGAAGTAGTAGACCCCTCTGACTGGAGCTGTGAAGAAACCTACAGAGCAGAAAATGAAAACTGTAACAAATGTAGATTAACATGAGTAAACATGTTGATGTGAGCTGCAGTAAATTACCTGTAGATGGATTGTAAGCATCGCCGATGTTGGTGAAGACTTTGCTGTATTTCAGTGTGGTGTCTGTGTTGAATGGTCCAACATCTCTCTCATTAGTCAGACCTGTGTAAAAGGCCACCTTCCTCTCTGAGAAAAAGAACAAAGTCAGTGTAAGTCATTGTATATGTAGTGTGTGTGTGTGTGTGTGTGTACAACCATCACCTGTATTTTCTCTCTCCAGCGCCTCGATCCTGGTCTTGCTGATGAGAAGTTCACTCTCACTGCTGCTCAGTCTGGTCTGCAGCTCTGGAGTTGATGCAATGACAGTGAATTACAGAGCAGCACGCTGTTAACATGCACAACACATTATTTACAGCAGGTTGACCGTACCACGTTTTATCTAAAAGTGCTGAGTCATGGTTGAGGAGATCTGGTGATATAGTTTGAGAGCAAAGCATCAATCAGAAACAGAGAAACAATGATGGAGATCTATTGATAAGGTGTGGTGAGCAATGAAAGTGATGCGTCATGTTTGGTTATACTAATAATACAGAATGAATACTTTAAAAACAAACCATCCATAGCTCTCTATGGACTTTGTATTGACAGAAGGAGCCTCCTCGACAATTAGGGCCACGGGGCAATCGCACTGAGCACTATTGCTATACTGTGGATTTTTTCTTCTTCCTCTTCTGGACACAATTTCCTCCCGCTACTAGTCCTAGTATTATATGTCAAAATGTGCTGTTTGATCGGGATCGGTGTGCTATTACTTTTCAATAAGGAACACGAAAATCTGCGCAAAAATTTAGCATTGAAGTGAATGGGACGCCCGAAAAAAATGAGTGAAAAAGAACAATATTTGGATATTTTTAAACGTCTACTTCTCCGGCATAATTTCACCTAGAGACTCCATGTAAACTTTAAACAGTAGACACAAGTCTTGTGTATCGGTGTATTAATCCACGTTTCGATAGGTCATACAGTTTTTTATCAATCCCTGTTCAATGACCATGATCATTTTTGGAGAAATTCTGAGATTATAATGGGTGTGTATTGCACGGAATGTTCGTGTCACAGTGTGTGACATCATCACCAGAGTGTAGAGGGAGAGAAAAAAACGTCAAAAAATAAATTTGAAAACTGCGCTCCAGGCCACAAATTCCACTCTACAGAAATAATTTATACATAGAAACGTAGGAAAATTAGTCTTCTCCCTCACAATCCTCTGGTAAAGCTGTCAGAGTTATAGTTTGGGCGTAGGACGCACAGATGATCCACCAACACCACCAACAGCCTCATTGGCTCCCATAATAAAAACGCAGGAAGATTTCTGTAGAAAAGCATATTTAACAGTTTTTCAATCGCTCTTACAAAGCTATTTCTTCATTTTTCTTCACAAAAAACATATGTACCCGTTCAGGAAGAACTCGGGACGCTCAAAGTGAAGTCGGATCAATGATAGGTATTATGGTTTTGCCAAAAATGCTTTCTGTTCGAGGCCAGAAATTCCAGTCTGTCCACCTCTGGCTGCTGTCACTGTGCTAGAGCACAGCTGTTAATTTTGTGTGCTTGCTTGCAAAAGCACACTAATTGTTATTCCGTGGGCTTATTTTGTGTGCTTGCTTGCAAAAGCACACTAATTGTTATTCCGTGGGCTTATTTTGTGTGCTTGCTTGCAAAAGCACACTAACTACTATTCACCGGGCTTATTTTGTGTGCTTGCTTGCAAAAGCACACTAACTACTATTCACCGGGACTATTTCTACTTCTTTTTATTTTGTGTGCTTGCTTGCAAAAGCACACTAATTGTTATTCCGTGGGCTTATTAGTGCCACGGCTGAGCAGCGAGGCACTCATCTTCACTGCAAGCAGTGAGGACAACGTGCGCAAACGTGCACTTTTCGGCCCATCCGGAACGCATTGCGCCAACTTTGGGGCCTCACCATTCGCAAACCGTTGCTCGTAAAATTCCGAACCGATTTAGAAAGTTGTAGGGCCTGAATTTAACTCTAGTCCTGTGAAATTTCAGAGCGATTGCACGTATAGTTTTCGCACGAAGTGCGAAAACATTTCCATTTTTCCAAACTAATGGGGACGGCGATTTTCCCATGTGTGTGTATTGCGCGGAATGTTCAGAAACTAGAGCGGTGATGTCATCACGCAGAGTGTAGAGGGAGAGAAGGAATTGTCAGAAAATAAATTTGAAAACTGCGCTCCAGGCCGCAAAATCCACCCTACAGAAATAATTTATACATAGAAACGTAGGAAAATTTGTCTTCTCACTCACAATCCTCTGGTAAAGCTGTCAGAGTTTTAGTTTGGGCACAGGACACAGAGAAGTGCCACCAAAACGCAACAACTGCCCCATTGAGTCCCATATTAAAAACACACGAGGGTTTTTGAAATAATCAGATTTTACCATTTTTTTAGATCGCTCTAACAAAGCTATTTTTTCATTTTTCTTAAAAAAAAATATATGTAGACGTTCAGGAAGAACTCAGGACGCTCAAAGTGAAGTCGGATCAGTGATAGGTATTATGGTTTTGCCGAAAATGCTTTCTGTTCGAGGCCAGAATTTTCAGTTGGTCCACCTCTGGCTGCTCAGTGTGGCAGAACTGTCTCCACCTTCAGTTAATTTCAGTTGATTGCTCTGCTCTGATTGGTCGACTCCACCCGGCCACGTGGTTGCTTAGCTACCAAAGCCTCCCCGAACCTCCTACTCCCCCCCCCCCCCTCCTCCAACACAGACATTCTCACTGAACAGATATGGCGTTCTTTCATTAAACACGAGACCTTATAACTTGACCATACATTGTCCAATCTGCTTCAAACTTGTCATGCATGATGATGGCTCATCACTGACCAGTTGTACATAACAATATTTCATAAATTCCCGCCCTTTTTGATTAGCCACGCCCCCTTTCTTAACTAATGAACCGTTTGTCCTAGAAACTTGTATGAGGTGTCAGATTACTCAGCATGGCGTCCTTGTCTAACTGTTGATTGATAACCCCGCCCCTTTTGATAAGCCACGCCCCTTTTACTAACTAGTGAACCGTTTGTCCTACAGACTTGTATGAGGTGTCTGTGAACTCAGGACGGAGCCCCTGTTTTACTGGTGATTGAAGGCACGCCCCCTTGAGTAGCCACGCCCCTTTTTACTAACTTGTGAACCGTTTGAGCGGTGATGTCATCACGCAGAGTGTAGTGGGAGAGAAGGAATTGTCAGAAAATTGTCAGAAAATAAATTTGAAAACTGTGCTCCAGGCCGCAAAATCCACCCTACAGAAATAATTTATACATAGAAACGTAGGAAAATTTGTCTTCTCACTCACAATCCTCTGGTAAAGCTGTCAGAGTTTTAGTTTGGGCGCAGGACACAGAGAAGTGCCACCAAAACGCATCAACTGCCCCATTGAGTCCCATATTAAAAACACACGAGGATTTTTGAAATAATCAGATTTTACCATTTTTTTAGATCGCTCTAACAAAGCTATTTTTTCATTTTTCTTAAAAAAAAATATATGTAGACGTTCAGGAAGAACTCAGGACGCTCAAAGTGAAGTCGGATCAGTGATAGGTATTATGGTTTTGCCGAAAATGCTTTCTGTTCGAGGCCAGAATTTTCAGTTTGTCCACCTCTGGCTGCTCACTTTAGCAAAGCATTGTCAGTGACAGTTAGTTTCTGTTGATTGCTCTGCTCTGATTGGTCGACTCCACCTGGCCACGTGGTTGCTTAGCTACCAAAGCTCCCCCCCCTCCCTCTCCCCTCCTCCAACACAGACATTTTAACTGAAAACAGTTAACTCTTTTAACTTGACCATACATTGTCCAATCTGCCTCAAACTTGTCATACATGATGATGGCTCATCACTGATTGTCTTCATAACAATATTTCATAAATTCCCGCCCCTTTTGATTAGCCACGCCCCCTTTTACTAACTAATGAACCGTTTGTCCTACAGACTTGTATGAAGTGTCTGTGAACTCAGGACAGAGTCCCTGTTTAATTGCTGATTGAAGCCACGCCCCATTTAGTAACCACGCCCCCTTTTACTAACTTGTGAACCGTTTGTCCTACAGACTTGTATGAGATGTCTGTGAACTCAGGACAGAGCCCCTGTTTTACTGGTGATTGAAGCCACGCCCCTTTTTAGTAGCCACGCCCCTTTTTACTAACTAATGAACCGTTTGTGCTACAGACTTGTATGAGGTGTCTGTGAACTCAGGACGGAGCCCCTGTTTTACTGGTGATTGAAGGCACGCCCCCTTGAGTAGCCACGCCCCTTTTTACTAACTTGTGAACCGTTTGTCGTACAGACTCGTATGAGGTGTCTGTGAACTCAGGACAGAGTCCCTGTGTGAATGATGATTAAAGCCACGCCCCCTTTGAGTAGCCACGCCCCTTTTTACTAACTACTGAACCGTTTGTCCTACAAACTTGTATGAGGTGTCTGTGAACTCAGGACAGAGTTCCTGTTTAACTGCTGATTTAAACCACGAGAATCATCCGCCAGTAGTCCCGTGGCACTCCAAAATTTCCCTGGAATTTTGTTTCTAGTTCTTATTTTTAATCTTCCGTTTCTTCCGTGGTGTTTTTTCGGTCGACTACTCCTCCCAGAGTTTTGGTCACACATACACAAAAAAGGTATCAAATCGATCGGCTCGCCCATGACAAGTGTGCTATGACTTTTATAAGGGTTTCGACAAACGGTTTTCAAATTATTGGGAAAAAACACGTCAAAAAATCCCCCCAATGTAACCCTATGGAGAGTCTAGAGTGGTGATGAAATCAAACAGAGTGTAGAGGGAGAGAACGAATTGTCAAAAAATACTTTGAAAACTGCGCTCCAGGCCGCAAATTTCACTCTACAGAAATAATTTATACATAGAAATGTAGGAAAATTTGTCCTCTCACTTACAATCCTCTGGTAAAGCTGTCAGAGTTATAGTTTGGGCGGAGGACACAGAGAAGTGCCACCAAAACGGACCAACTTCCCCATTGTGTCCCATATTAAAATCACACGAGGATTTTTGAAAAAATCAGATTTAAGAGTTTTTTAAAATTGCTCTAACAAAGCTATTTTTTCATTTTTCTTAAAAAAAAAATATATGTAGACGTTGAGGAAGAACTCAGGACGCTCAAAGTGAAGTCGGATCAATGATAGGTATTATGGTTTTGCCAAAAATGCTTTCTGTTCGAGGCCAGAATTTTCAGTTTGTCCACCTCTGTCTGCGGAACTGTCTCCAACAGCAGTTAATTTCAGTTGATTGCTCTGCTCTTATTGGTCGACTCCACCTGGCCACCTGGTTGCTTAGCTACCAAAGCCTCCCCCCTCCCCCCTCCCTCCTCCAACACAGACATTCTAACTGATAACTGTCAGTTTACTCTAAGTGAACAGACTTCATAAAACATGAGACCTTATAACTTGACCATACATTGTCCAATCTTCCTCAAACTTGTCAAGCATGATGATGGTTCATCACTGACCACTTATACATAACAATATTTCATAAATTCCCGCCCTTTTTGATTAGCCACGCCCCCTTTCATAACCAATGAACCGTTTGTCCTAGAAACTTGTATGAGGTGTCTGTGAACTCAGGACAGAGTCCCTGTTTGACTGTTGATTTGAGCCACGAGAATGATGGTCCAGAGGCAAGCACACAATCAAAATTTCTTTAGAAATTTTCTAGTTTTGTGTGCTTGCTTGCAAAAGCACACTAATTGTTATTCCGTGGGCTTATTTTTATTCTTCCGTTTCTTCCGTGTTTTTTTCGGTCGACTACTCCTCCCAGAGTTTTGGCCGCACATACACAAAAAAGGTATCAAACCGACCGGCTCGCCCATGACAAGTGTGCTATGACTTTTCTAAGGGTTTCGACAAACGGTTTTCAAATTATTGGGCAAAAACATGTCAAAAAATCCCCCCAATGTAACCCTATGGAGAGTCTAGAGTGGAGAAGTCATCAAACAGAGTGTAGAGGGAGAGAAAGAATTGTCAAAAAATAAATTTGAAAACTGCGCTCCAGGCCGCAAATTTCACTCTACAGAAATAATTTATACATAGAAACGTAGGAAAATGTGTCCTCTCACTCACAATCCTCTGGTAAAGCTGTCAGAGTTATAGTTTGGGCGCAGGACGCACAGATGCTCAAACAAAATGCACCAACTGCCGCATCGGCTCCCATATTAAAAATGAAGGAAGATTTCTCAAAAAAAAAATTTAACAGTTTTTTAAAATCGCTCTAACAAAGCTATTTTTTCATTTTTCTTAAAAAAAAACATATGTAGATGTTCAGGAAGAACTCAGGACACTCAAAGTAAAGTCGGATCAATGATAGGTATTATGGTTTTGCCGAAAATGCTTTCTGTTCGAGGCCAGAATTTCAAGTTTGTCGACCTCTGTCTGCTCACTTTGACGGAACTGTCTCCATCGTCAGTTAATTTCAGTTGATTGCTCTGCTCTGATTGGTCGACTCCACCTGGCCACGTGGTTGCTTAGCTACCAAAGCCCCCCCCCTCCTCCAACACAGACATTCTAACTGATAACTGTCAGTTTACTCTAAGTAAACAGACATGGCTTTCTTCATAAAACACGAGACCTTATAACTTGAACATACATTGTCCAATCTGCCTCAAACTTGTCATGCATGATGATGGTTCATCACTTTTCAGTTCTACGTAACAATAATTCATAAATTCCTGCCCTTTTTATTAGCCACGCCCCCTTTTACTAACTAATGAACCGTTTGTCCTAGAAACTTGTATAAAATGTCAGATTACTCAGCATAGAGTCCGTTTAACTGGTGATTGATAACCCCGCCCCTTTTGATAAGCCACGCCCATTTTACTAACTAGTGAACCGTTTGTCCTAGAGACTTGTATGAGGTGTGAGTGTACTCAGCAGAAAGTCCCTGTTTAATCCGTGCCCCTTTTGATAAGCCACGAGAGTCACGGTCCAGAGGCAAGCACACAATCAAAATTTCTTTAGGAATTTTCTAGTTTTGTGTGCTTGCTTGCAAAAGCACACTAACTACTATTCACTGGGCTTATTCTTATTCTTACGTTTCTTCCGTGTCATTTTTCGGTCGACTACTCCTCCCAGAGTTTTGGCCGCACATACACAAAAAAGGTATCAAACCGACCGGCTCGCCCATGACAAGTGTGCTATGACTTTTATAAGGGTTTAGACAAACGGTTTTCAAATTATTGGGCAAAAACACGTCAAAAAATCCCCCCAATGTAACCCTATGGAGGCTCTAGAGTGGTGATGTCATCAAACAGAGTGTAGAGGGAGAGAACGAATTGTCAAAAAATAAATTTGAAAACTGCGCTCCAGGCCGCAAATTTCACTCTACAGAAATAATTTATACATAGAAACGTAGGAAAATTTGTCCTCTCACTCACAATCCTCTGGTAAAGCTGTCAGAGTTATAGTTTGGGCGCAGGACGCACAGATGCTCAAACAAAATGCACCAACTGCCGCATCGGCTCCCATATTAAAAATGAAGGAAGATTTCTCAAAAAAAAAATTTAACAGTTTTTTAAAATCGCTCTAACAAAGCTATTTTTTCATTTTTCTTAAAAAAAAAACATATGTAGATGTTCAGGAAGAACTCAGGACGCTCAAAGTGAAGTCGGATCAATGATAGGTATTATGGTTTTGCCGAAAATGCTTTCTGTTCGAGGCCAGAATTTCAAGTTTGTCCACCTCTGTCTGTGGAACTGTCTCCATCGTCAGTTAATTTCAGTTGATTGCTCTGCTCTGATTGGTCGACTCCACCTGGCCACGTGGTTGCTTAGCTACCAAAGCCCCCCCCCCTCCTCCAACACAGACATTCTAACTGATAACTGTCAGTTTACTCTAAGTAAACAGACTTCATAAAACATGAGACCTTATAACTTGACCATACATTGTCCAATCTGCCTCAAACTTGTCATGCATGATGATGGTTCATCACTTTTCAGTTCTACATAACAATAATTCATAAATTCCCGCCCTTTTTATTAGCCACGCCCCCTTTTACTAACTAATGAACCGTTTGTCCTAGAAACTTGTATAAGATGTCAGATTACTCAGCATAGAGTCCCTGTTTAACTGGTGATTGATAACCCCGCCCCTTTTGATAAGCCACGCCCCTTTTACTAACTAGTGAACCGTTTGTCCTAGAGACTTGTATGAGGTGTGAGTGTACTCAGCAGAAAGTCCCTGTTTAATCCGTGCCCCTTTTGATAAGCCACGAGAGTCACGGTCCAGAGGCAAGCACACAATCAAAATTTCTTTAGGAATTTTCTAGTTTTGTGTGCTTGCAAAAGCACACTAACTATTATTCACCGGGCTTATTCTTCTTCCGTTTCTTCCGTGTCATTTTTCGGTCGACTACTCCTCCCAGAGTTTTGGCCACACATACACAAAAAAGGTATCAAATCGACCGGCTCACCCATGACAAGGGTGCTATGACTTTTATAAGGGTTTCGACAAACGGTTTTCAAATTATTGGGCAAAAACACGTCAAAAAATCCCCCCAATGTAACCCTATGGAGAGTCCAGAGTGGTGATGTCACCAAACAGAGTGTAGAGGGAGAGAACGAATTGTCCAAAAATAAATTTGAAAACTGCGCTCCAGGCCGCAAATTTCACTCTACAGAAATAATTTATACATAGAAACGTAGGAAAATTTGTCCTCTCACTCACAATCCTCTGGTAAAGCTGTCAGAGTTATAGTTTAGGCGTGAGATGCAGAGATGCACCACCAAAACCCAAAAACAGCCTCATTGGCTCCCATATTAAAAACGCAGGATGATATCTCAAAAAAGGAGATGTAAGAGTTTTTTGAATTCGCTCTAACAAAGCTATTTTTTCATTTTTCTTTAAAAAAAATATATGTAGACGTTGAGGAAGAACTCAGGACGCTCAAAGTGAAGTCGGATCAATGATAGGTATTATGGTTTTGCCAAAAATGCTTTCTGTTCAAGGCCAGAATTTTCAGTTTGTCCACCTCTGTCTGCGGAACTTTCTCCAACAGCAGTTAATTTCAGTTGATTGCTCTGCTCTTATTGGTCGACTCCACCTGGCCACGTGGTTGCTTAGCTACCAAAGCCTCCCCCCTCCCCCCTCCCTCCTCCAACACAGACATTCTAACTGATAACTGTCAGTTTACTCTAAGTAAACAGACCTAATAACTTGACCATACATTGTCCAATCTTCCTCAATCTTGCCAAGCATAATGATGGTTCATCACTGACCACTTATACATACCAATGTTTCATAAATTCCCGCCCTTTTTGATTAGCCACGCCCCCTTTCATAACTAATGAACCGTTTCTCCTAGATACTTGTATGAGGTGTCTGTGAACTCAGGACAGAGTCCCTGTTTAACTGCTGATTCAAGCCACGCCCCCTTTGAGTGACCACGCCCCCTTTTACTAACTTGTGAACCGTTTGTCCTACAGACTTGTATGAGGTGTCTGTGAACTCAGGACAGAGTCCCAGTTTGACTGTTGATTTGAGCCACGAGAATGATGGTCCAGAGGCAAGCACACAATCAAAATTTCTTTAGAAATTTTCTAGTTATTCTTCCGTTTCTTCCGTGTTGTTTTTCGGTCGACTACTCCTCCCAGAGTTTTTGTCGCACATACACAAAAAAGGTATCAAATCGACCGGCTCGCCCATGACAAGTGTGCTATGACTTTTATAAGGGTTTCGACAAACGGTTTTCAAATTATTGGGCAAAAACACGTCAAAAAATCCCCCCAATGTAACCCTATGGAGAGTCTAGAGCGGTGATGTCATCAAACAGAGTGTAGAGGGAGAGAACGAATTGTCAAAAAATAAATTTGAAAACTGCGCTCCAGGCCGCAAATTTCACTCTACAGAAATAATTTATACATAGAAACGTAGGAAAATTTGTCCTCTCACTCACAATCCTCTGGTAAAGCTGTCAGAGTTATAGTTTTGGCGCAGGACGCACAGATGCACAAACAAAACGCACCAACTGCCTCATCGGCTCCCATATTAAAAATGCAGGAAGATTTCTCAAAAAAAAAAATTTAACCGTTTTTTAAAATCGCTCTAACAAAGCTATTTTTTCATCTTTCTTAAAAAAAAACATATGTAGATGTTCAGGAAGAACTCAGGACGCTCAAAGTGAAGTCGGATCAATGATAGGTATTATGGTTTTGTCAAAAATGCTTTCTGTTCGAGGCCAAAAATTTCAGTTTGTCCACCTCTGTCTGCGGAACTGTCTCCAACAGCAGTTAATTTCAGTTGATTGCTCTGCTCTTATTGGTCAACTCCACCTGGCCACGTGGTTGCTTAGCTACCAAAGCCTCCCCCCTCCCCCCTCCCTCCTCCAAAACAGACATTCTAACTGATAACTGTCAGTTTACTCTAAGTAAACAGACTTCATAAAACATGAGACCTTATAACTTGACCATACATTGTCCAATCTTCCACAAACTTGCCAAGCATGATGATGGTTCATCACTGACCACTTATACATAACAATGTTTCATAAATTCCCGCCCTTTTTGATTAGCCACGCCCCCTTTCATAAATAATGAACCATTTCTCCTAGATACTTGTATGAGGTGTCTGTGAACTCAGGACAGAGTCCCTGTTTAACTGCTGATTCAAGCCACGCCCCCTTTGAGTGACCACGCCCCCTTTTACTAACTTGTGAACCGTTTGGCCTACAGACTTGTATGAGGTGTCTGTGAACTCAGGACAGAGTCCCAGTTTGACTGTTGATTTGAGCCACGAGAATGATGGTCCAGAGGCAAGCACACAATCAAAATTTCTTTAGAAATTTTCTAGTTCTTATTTTTCTTCCGTTTCTTCCGTGTTGTTTTTCGGTCGACTACTCCTCCCAGAGTTTTGGTCGCACATACACAAAAAAGGTATCAAACCGACCGGCTCGCCCATGACAAGTGTGCTATGACTTTTCTAAGGGTTTCGACAAACGGTTTTCAAATTATTGGGCAAAAACACGTCAACTGCCGCATCAGCTCCCATATTAAAAATGAAGGAAGATTTCTCAAAAAAAAAATTTAACAGTTTTTTAAAATCGCTCTAACAAAGCTATTTTTTCATTTTTCTTAAAAAAAAACATATGTAGATGTTCAGGAAGAACTCAGGACGCTCAAAGTGAAGTCGGATCAATGATAGGTATTATGGTTTTGCCGAAAATGCTTTCTGTTCGAGGCCAGAATTTCAAGTTTGTCGACCTCTGTCTGCTCACTTTGATGGAACTGTCTCCATCGTCAGTTAATTTCAGTTGATTGCTCTGCTCTGATTGGTCGACTCCACCTGGCCACGTGGTTGCTTAGCTACCAAAGCCCCCCCCCCCTCCTCCAACACAGACATTCTAACTGATAACTGTCAGTTTACTCTAAGTAAACAGACATGGCTTTCTTCATAAAACACGAGACCTTATAACTTGACCATACATTGTCCAATCTGCCTCAAACTTGTCATGCATGATGATAGTTCATCACTTTTCAGTTCTACATCACAATAATTCATAAATTCCCGCCCTTTTTATTAGCCACGCCCCCTTTTACTAACTAATGAACCGTTTGTCCTAGAAACTTGTATAAAATGTCAGATTACTCAGCATAGAGTCCGTTTAACTGGTGATTGATAACCCCGCCCCTTTTGATAAGCCACGCCCATTTTACTAACTAGTGAACCGTTTGTCCTAGAGACTTGTATGAGGTGTGAGTGTACTCAGCAGGAAGTCCCTGTTTAATCCCTGCCCCTTTTGATAAGCCACGAGAGTCACGGTCCAGAGGCAAGCACACAATCAAAATTTCTTTAGGAATTTTATAGTTCTGTTGATTGCTCTGCTCTGATTGGTCGACCGCAAAGCCTTTGATGCTTTGATGTGATTATAGTTACAGATACACGCACGCACGCACACGCACACACACACACACAAACACCAGCAGTAGCCCCCGTGGCCCTTTCAGAACTTCCCCAGAGGAAATTTTCTAGTTTCATCTACTAGCCTAAAACAGAAAAGATGGAGGTGATGTTTGTCAGTGAAATACCTTCATTCTCTGTTTCTAGGTGACTGGTTCTGTTGTTGGTGGCAGTCAGTCCAGTTTCCAGAGACATCAGGTCTGCAGCTTGGACTGGAAAACAGAAGAAGTTTGATTTGTTGTTCATATTAATTCTTAAAAAACATTTATCGTGGAGCTCACAATGATTCAACAGAGCACTGACACACTTCATTACCTGTATTTTCTCTCGCCAGCGCCTCGATCCTGGTCTTGCTGATGAGAAGTTCACTCTCACTGCTGCTCAGTCTGGTCTGCAGCTCTGGAGTTGATGCAATGACAGTGAATTACAGAGCAGCACGCTGTTAACATGCACAACACATTATTTACAGCAGGTTGACCGTACCACGTTTTATCTAAAAGTGCTGAGTCATGGTTAAGTAGATCTGGTGATATAGTTTGAGAGCAAAGCATCAATCAGAAACAGAGAAACAATGATGGAGATCTATTGATAAGGTGTGGTGAGCAATGAAAGTGATGAGTCATGTTTGGTTATACTAATAATACAGAATGAATACTTTAAAAACAAACAAACCATCCATAGCTCTCTATGGACTTTGTATTGACTTAAGAAGCCTCCTCGACAATTAGGGCCACGGGGCAATCGCACTGAGCACTATTGTTATACTGTGGATTTTTTCTTCTTCCTCTTCTGGACACAATTTCCTCCAGCTCCTAGTCCTAGTATTATATATCAAAATGTGCTGTTTGATCGGGATTGGTGTGCTATTACTTTTCACTACGAAATATGAATTTTTCGTGAAACTGCCCCAAATTTTACATTGAAGTGAATGGGAAGGCCGAAAAAAATTATCGAAAAAGAGAACAATATTTGGAAATTTTTAAACGTCTACTTCTCCGGCATAATTTCACCGAGAGACTCCATGTAAACTTTAAACAGTAGACACAAGTCTTGTGTATCGGTGTATTAATCCACGTTTCGATAGGTCATACAGTTTTTTATCAATCCCTGTTCAATGACCATGATCATTTTTGGGGAAATTCTGAGATTATAATGGGTGTGTATTGCACGGAATGTTCGTGTCACAGTGTGTGACATCATCGCCAGAGTGTAGAGGGAAAGAAAAAATTGTCAAAAAATACATTTGAAAACTGCGCTCCAGGCCGCAATTTCCACTCTACAGAAATAATTTATACATAGAAACGTAGGAAAATTAGTCTTCTCCCTCACAATCCTCTGGTAAAGCTGTCAGAGTTATAGTTTGGGCGTAGGACGCACAGATGATCCACCAACACCACCAACAGCCTCATTGGCTCCCATATTAAAAACGCAGGAAGATTTCTGTAGAAAAGCATATTTAACAGTTTTTCAGATCGCTCTAACAAAGCTATTTCTTCATTTTTCTTCACAAAGAACATATGTAGCTGTTCAGGAAGAACTCAGGACGCTCAAAGTGAAGTCAGATCAATGATAGGTGTTATGGTTTTGCCAAAAATGCTTTCTGTTCGAGGACAGAAATTCCAGTCTGTCCATCTCTGGCTGCTGTCACTGTGCTTGAAGATTCCACAGCTGTTAATTCTGTTGATTGCTCTGCTCTGATTGGTCGACCGCAAAGCCTTTGATGCTTTGATGTGATCATAGTTACAGATACACGCACGCACACACACACACACACACACACACACACACACACCAGCAGTAGCCCCCGTGGCCCTTTCAGAACTTCCTCAGAGGAAATTTTCTAGTTTCATCTACTAGCCTAAAACAGAAAAGATGGAGGTGATGTTTGTCAGTGAAATACCTTCATTCTCTGTTTCTAGGTGACTGGTTCTGTTGTTGGTGGCAGTCAGTCCAGTTTCCAGAGACATCAGGTCTGCAGCTTGGACTGGAAAACAGAAGAAGTTTGATTTGTTGTTCATATTGATTTTAAAAAACATTTATCGTGGAGCTCACAATGATTCATCAGAGCACTGACACACTTCATCACCTGTATTTTCTCTCTCCAGCGTGTCGATCCTGGACTCACTGCTGCTCAGTCTGGTCTGCAGCTCTGGAGTTGATGCAATGACAGTGAATTACAGAGCAGCACGCTGTTAACATGCACAACACATTATTTACAGCAGGTTGACCGTACCACGTTTTATCTAAAAGTGCTGAGTCATGGTTAGTCATGGTAGATCTGGTGATATAGTTTGAGAGCAAAGCATTAATCAGAAACAGAGAAACAATGATGGAGATCTATTGATAAGGTGTGGTGAGCAATGAAAGTGATGAGTCATGTTTGGTTATACTAATAATACAGAATGAATACTTTTTTTTTTTTTAAAGATGTTTTTTTGGCCTTTTTTGAAGGTTTTATTGATAGTGAGACGGATAGAAAGGGGGTGACAGAGGGGAGGACATGCGGCAAAGGGAGCTCAGGCCGGATTCGAACCCGGCTCCGCCGCAGCAAGGACTGTAGCCTCTGCACATGGGGCGCCTGTGTAACCCACTACGCTACAGACCACCCCACAGAATGAATACTTTAAAAACAAACAAACCATCCATAGCTCTCTATGGACTTTGTATTGACTTAAGAAGCCTTCTCGACAACTAGGGCCACGGGGCAATCGCACTGAGCACTATTGTTATTCTGTGGATTTTTTCTTCTTCCTCTTCTGGACACAATTTCCTCCAGCTCCTAGTCCTAGTATTATATATCAAAATGTGCTGTTTGATCGGGATCGGTGTGCTATTACTTTTCACTACGAAATATGAATTTTTCGTGACGTAAATCACGAAATACTGCCCCAAATTTTACATTGAAGTGAATGGGAAGGCCGAAAAAAATTATCGAAAAAGAGAACAATATTTGGAAATTTTTAAACGTCTACTTCTCCGGCATAATTTCACCGAGAGACTCCATTTAAACTTTAAACAGTAGACACAAGTCTTGTGTATCGGTGTATTAATCCACGTTTCGATAGGTCATACAGTTTTTTATCAATCCCTGTTCAATGACCATGATCATTTTTGGGGAAATTCTGAGATTATAATGGGTGTGTATTGCACGGAATGTTCGTGTCACAGTGTGTGACATCATCGCCAGAGTGTAGAGGGAGAGAAAAAATTGTCAAAAAATACATTCGAAAACTGCACTCCAGGACGCAATTTCCACTCTACAAAAATAATTTATACATAGAAACGTAGGAAAATTAGTCTTATCCCTCACAATCCTCTGGTAAAGCTGTCAGAGTTATAGTTTGGGCGTAGGACGCACAGATGATCCACCAACACCACCAACAGCCTGATTGGCTCCCATATTAAAAACGCAGGAAGATTTCTGTAGAAAAGCATATTTAACAGTTTTTCAGATCGCTCTAACAAAGCTATTTCTTCATTTTTCTTCACAAAAAACATATGTAGCTGTTCAGGAAGAACTCAGGATGCTCAAAGTGAAGTCGGATCAATGATAGGTATTATGGTTTTGCCAAAAATGCTTTCTGTTCGAGGACAGAAATTCCAGTCTGTCCACCTCTGGCTGCTGTCACTGTGCTAGAAGATTCCACAGCTGTTAATTCTGTTGATTGCTCTGCTCTGATTGGTCGACCACTAAGCCTTTGATGCTTTGATGTGATCATAGTTACAGATATACACACGCACGCACGCACGCACGCACACACACACACACACACACACACACACACACCAGCAGTAGCCCCCGTGGCCCTTTCAGAACTTCCCCAGAGGAAATTTTCTAGCTTCATCTACTCGCCTAAAACAGAAAAGATGGAGGTGATGTTTGTCAGTGAAATACCTTCATTCTCTGTGTCTAGGTGACTGGTTCTGTTGTTGGTGGCAGTCAGTCCAGTTTCCAGAGACATCAGGTCTGCAGCTTGGACTGGAAAACAGAAGAAGTTTGATTTGTTGTTCATATTGATTCTTAAAAAACATTTATTGTGGAGCTCACAATGATTCATCAGAGCACTGACACACTTCATCACCTGTATTTTCTCTCTCCAGCGTGTCGATCCTGGACTCACTGCTGCTCAGTCTGGTCTGCAGCTCTGGAGTTGATGCAATGACAGTGAATTACAGAGCAGCACGCTGTTAACATGCACAACACATTATTTACAGCAGGTTGACCGTACCACGTTTTATCTAAAAGTGCTGAGTCATGGTTGAGGAGATCTCGTGATATCGTTTGAGAGCAAACAAACCATCCATAGCTCTCTATGGACTTTGTATTGACAGAAGGAGCCTCCTCGACAATTAGGGCCACGGGGCAATCGCACTGAGCACTATTGTTATACTGTGGATTTTTTCTTCTTCCTCTTCCGGACACAATTTCCTCCCGATACTAGTCCTAGTATTATATATCAAAATGTGCTGTTTCATCGGGATCGGTGAGCAATTACTTTTCTCTGCGGAACATGAATTTTTCGCGACGTAAATCGCGAAAACTGGCCCAAATTTTGCATTGAAGTGAATGGGACGGCCGAAAAAGAAATGATCGACCCCAACGCCTTTGATGCTTTGATCCATCTCTCACAGAAAGAGAGAACCAGACAGACACACACAAACATATGCGCGTGTAAGCGCACACACTCCTCCAGATACACATGTTTCACACACACACACACACACACACACACACACATTCTTGTACTTCTATCTTTGTGAGGACCCTCATTAGAACAGTGAATTCCCTTGCAAGGTTATAATAGTTTTGAATTTTTCATTAGTTTTAGTTTTAATTTTGTTGTGAATTTTTGTTTTCAAATTCAGTTAGTTTTAATTAGTTTTTAGAGTGAGTTTGCTATTTTTAGTTTAGTTTTCATTAGCTTTAGTGTTAGTTTTTTGTAATGGGGTATTTGTTGGCTGGGAGACTAAAAGAGGTCACAGTAAATTTTGCCTGTATTTCCTTTGTCTGATCCATCTTCAATATGTATGAAAAAAGTTGACAAAGATGAAAATGAAGGACATTTTCACTATAATTGTAGTTAGTTTTGTAACTACACAATACAGTTTCAGTTAATTATCATTATCATGTAACTTTAACCCTTAAAACAAAGTCTGAAATCTTAAAAAAGCCTTTAAAGGAAGGGCCGGCCGAAATGTCCTCACTTTGCAAAAATGTCCTCAATCTGTTTGTTAAAAATGTGTTCTGGTCCTCACTATGTAGGAAGTACAAGAACACACACACACACGTAAGTTTTTGTGATTACAATTACAGATACACACACACACACACATGTGCACGTAAGCGCACACATTCCTCTAGATACGCATGTTTCACACACACACACACACACACACACACACACACACCAGCAGTAGCCCCCGTGGCCCTTTCAGAACTTCCCCAGAGGAAATTTTCTAGTTTCATCTACTAGCCTAAAACAGAAAAGATGGAGGTGATGTTTGTCAGTGAAATACCTTCATTCTCTGTTTCTAGGTGACTGGTTCTGTTGTTGGTGGCAGTCAGTCCAGTTTCCAGAGACATCAGGTCTGCAGCTTGGACTGGAAAACAGAAGAAGTTTGATTTGTTGTTCATATTGATTTTAAAAAACATTTATTGTGGAGCTCACAATGATTCATCAGAGCACTGACACACTTCATCACCTGTATTTTCTCTCTCCAGCGTGTCGATCCTGGACTCACTGCTGCTCAGTCTGGTCTGCAGCTCTGGAGTTGATGCAATGACAGTGAATTACAGAGCAGCACGCTGTTAACATGCACAACACATTATTTACAGCAGGTTGAGCCTCATTTTACCTCAGAAACACACTGAAAACTGCTGTAAATATCCATGAGAATTTAAAAGTTCTGACCTTGTCTGAAATAAAACAGAGCTGATCCTTTATGAAATATATTTAATGAAGAAAACTTTATAAAGACAGAAAATGTTCAAACTGATAAACTTTTGTTTCCCTAAGTTTCTTCCTGTTGTATTTGTTTTCTTCAGAGTCCCAACTTTATTGTACATGAAACCTTTAACAGCTTCAAATATTGTGGTTAAAAAGAATTTGATGTTGAATTTGATGATGTCAGTGAAATACCTGCGTTTTCTGTTTCTACGTCATTTGTTTTGCTCTCGGTGGCAGTCAGTCGAGTTTCTTGAACTGAAAAACAGAAATTTGATTTTGTTTTTGAATTTTTAAACTTTTCCATGTTCATATTGATTTCTCCTAAACATTAATTTTGGAGCTCACAATGATTCATCAGAGCACTGAAAAACTTCACCTGTATTTTCTCTCTCCAGGTGCTTGATCCTGAACTTGCTGATGAGAAGTTCACTCTCACTGCTGCTCAGTCTGGTCTGCAGCTCTGGAGTTGATGCAATGACAGTGAATTACAGAGCAGCACGCTGTTAACATGCACAACACATTATTTACAGCAGGTTGAGCCTCATGCATATATAATGCTGGTACAATATATCATGTTATATCATATTTTGTGTATATATATATATATACATATATTTATACATGTTTACATATAATATATTATGTTATGTAGATATGCATACCCTGCACAGGCTAAATATATGGCACATGCTATGTTATTATCTATCTATCTATCTATCTATCTATCTATCTATCTATCTATCTATCTATCTATCTATCTATCCATCCATCCATCCATCCATCCATCCATCCATCCATCCATCCATCCATCCATCTGTGTCAGTGCTTTTCTGTGTGTTTTTTGTCATTTCCTGTGTTTTTTCTGTGTGTTTCTGCAGTCTACCTGAGTTCTCTCTCTGCAGCAGCTCCACGTACACGTTGGTGACCATCAGCTCAGCTTTCAGTTCCTCCACCTGGCTCTCACTGTCCGTCACTGCGGCCTGAACGTTCCTCAGCTCCACCTTGAGCTCTCTCTCCAGCTGCTTGATCCTGAACTTGCTGATGAGAAGTTCACTCTCCTGATCTGGAGTTGATGATATATATATATATATACACATGTTTACATATTATATATTATGTTATGTTGGTATGCACCCCTGCACAGGCTAAATATATGACAACATGCTATGTTATTATTATCATTATTATTACTACTACTATTATTATTATTATTATATATACTGTTGTTGCCATTACTATTATTACTACATACTGTGATATACTACTATTATTATTATACTTTTTTGTGTGTTTTTTGTAGAAAAAATTAAAAAAAATGTTTATGTTTATGTTTATGTAAGGTGTGTTTTTCTTCAAAAAAAAAGTGTTTTTTGTCATTTTGTGTGTTTTTCTGTGTGTTTCTGCAGTCTACCTGAGTTCTCTCCCTGCAGCAGCTCCACATGCAGGTTGAGCTCCACCACCATGTCTCTCAGAGCCCTCACCTCCGCCCAGATGTCAGGTGTGGTTGTCTTTGTGGTCTCCGTCTCCTGAAGCTCCCCCTGAGCTCCTGACCCACACAGAGCCAGCAGCAGCAGCAGCAGCAAACCAACAGCCCTCATTGTTCAGTTCACACGTCTTCACAAAGGTGCAGAGGTCCAGTCGGCCCGCCTTATATCCTCTCCAGACTCCAAGGATCCTGTTTGGGATGACGTGTTCTAGTTTGGCCTCAGATGAGCCGATATGATCTGTGTGCAGGTGAGAAGATACCAGCTGCTGCAGGCTGCTGGAACACTTTGACCATGAACGCCTCTCATGCAGTCCCAGCTGTGCATACAGCGTGTTGATTAACCCCTCGATGCTCAACATATTGACCCCCTTCTACTGCACAACATGGTCTTAAATGACCCTCATTCATTCCCTTCATGTTATTTAATGCTGCTGTGTGTTTCTGTGTTCTATCTTTTGATATCAATTTATTTTATGATTGAATATTCCAAGTATTCTTTAAATATCTTGTTTTGGATAACAACAGATCATTATTTCCATTTTGCCTCTCATACTTTATGAAGAAAAACACTTTTGTATTATTACATAGCTACCTCCTTGGCTAAGTAGCTTGCAAAGCTAACTACTTAGCCAAGAAGGTAGCTAAGTAGTTAGCTTAGCAAGCTACTTAGCCAAGAAGGTAGCTAAGTAGTTAGCTTAGCAAGCTACTTATCCAAGAAGTTAGCTAAGTAGTTTGCTTAGCAAGCTACTTAGCCAAGAAGGTAGCTAAGTAGATAGCTTAGCAAGCTACTTAGCCAAGAAGGTAGCTAAGTAGTTAGCTTAGCAAGCCACTTAGCCAAGAAGGTAGCTAAGTAGATGGCTTAGCAAGCTACTTAGCCAAGAAGGTAGCTAATTAGTTAGCTTAGCAATCTACTTAGCCAAGAAGGTAGCTAAGTAGTTAGCTTAGCAAGCCACTTAGCCAAGAAGGTAGCTAAGTAGTTAGCTTAGCAAGCTACTTAGCCAAGAAGTTAGCTAAGTAGTTAGCTTAGCAATCTACTTAGCCAAGAAGGTAGCTAAGTAGTTAGCTTAGCAAGCTACTTAGCCAAGAAGGTAGCTAAGTAGTTAACTTAGCTAGCTACTTAGCCAAGAAGGTAGCTAAGTTGTTAGCTTAGCAAGCTACTTAGCCAAGAAGTTAGCTAAGTAAAGCTACTTAGCTAAAAAAAATGGATATGAGTCAATTTTGACCCATGTTGTGCATTAGAAGAGTAGTGACACCATAAGGCATTTTATTAAAAAATGAATAAAGGAAAACATGAAACTCGGATGTATGATGATCAAAAACAAACTAATTACGGAAAACCTGGAATACTGAATGATGAAAATAATTTATTGTAAAGATATAGAACATAAAACCTCTGTCGGGTCACTTTATATCCATGTTGTGCATCAATTCCTCATTCTCTAGAAAAACTCTCCTCTGTCACAACATTGGGAAAGTCTTTGACATCTGATATTATCATTTCTGAATCATTCATAAATACCCAGTTTGGACAATAAAAACTGTAGTCAGGGGTCAAAGGTCAGATAGTCAAACATTAAGTGATTGTGAGGTAGAAACCCTCCTGCAGCATCTGAGTGACTCACATCTTAAAGCTTTTACTTCCACTGCTGGATAAACTTTATTTTATAAAACATTTTATACGTTAGAAACCACTTTCTCCTTCCTTGTTGTTATTTGTTTTATTTTCCAGAGGAAACAGAAAAGAAGCATCAAGTTGTGCAGGTGAGATTAAAGGTAGAAATGAGTGAAGGTTTGTTTCCACTGCTGATTCTATCAAACAATCATTGACAGTATTCTGGAGGACGTCCAGCTGTAAAACCTTCAGCAGCGTGTTTCCTGCTGACACACACTTTGTGTTTGATGAAGATAGAACAAGTCAAAGCTGAGATAAACTCAAATATATTTAGAATAAAACATAAAACTAGATCTTCTCCTCATTTCACCTCTTCATGTTAGATTTGGATTCTTCACTGAGAGTAAAATAACATCATTTATGAACAGAAATGGGTCAATTATAGTCTGTTGATACATATTAGAGCATAATGTGGGCAGAAATTACAGAAAAACAAACACATTATGGGATGTCCAAAAATGACCCCCTCAATAAAAACTCGTGTCGATTTTTACCTCTTCACATACTTAACCATGTTAAATGTCTAGATATCAGCTCTTAAACTCTTATCAGATATTTGTGTTGTTATCATTATATTTTTCCAAACAAATGAACCTTTAGTTGTACCAGACATTAAAATGCATTGAAGACAATAATAACTAATTGACCAAAAAAGAAACAAATTGACCAAAAAAGACATATAATAACCAATAAAAGACACAAAATTAGTTTTAAAAAAAGGTATAACGACCAAAAAAGACACAAAATTACAAAAGAAGACACAAATGACCAAAAAAGACACAAAATGAACAAAAAAAAGGTATAACGGCCAAAAAAAGACACACAATGAACAAAAAAGACACAAAATGAACATAAAAGATGTATAATAACCAATAAAAGACACAAAATGATCAAAAAATATATATAATAACCAAAGATAAAAAGACACAATTGATAATAATTTTGGTTATTATCAATAAAACCATGTTAAATGTCTAGATATCAGCTCTGAAATTAAACTCTTATCAGATATTTTTATTGTCATCATTATATTTTTCCAAACAAATGAACCTTTAGTTGAACCAGACATTAAAATGCATTGAAGACAATAATAACTAATTGTCCAAAAAATAAACAAATTGACCAAAAAAGACATATAATAACCAATAAAAGACACAAAATTAGTTTAAAAAAAAGGTATAACGACCAAAAAAGACACAAAATTACAAAAGAAGACACAAATGACCAAAAAAGACACAAAATGAACAAAAAAAAGGTATAACGACCAAAAAAAGACACACAATGAACAAAAAAGACACAAAATGAACATAAAAGATCTATAATAACCAATAAAAGACACAAAATGATCAAAAAATATATATAATAACCAAAGATAAAAAGACACAATTGATAATAATTTTGGTTATTATCAATAAAACCATGTTAAATGTCTAGATATCAGCTCTGAAATTAAACTCTTATCAGATATTTTTATTGTCATCATTATATTTTTCCAAACAAATTAACCTTTAGTTGAACCAGACATTAAAATGCATTGAAGACAACAATAACTAATTGACCAAAAAATAAACAAAATGACCAAAAAAGACGTAAAATGACCAATAAAAAGACACAAATTGACCAAAAAAGACATATAATAACCAATAAAAGACACAAAATTAGTTTTAAAAAAAGGTATAACGACCAAAAAAGACACAGAATGACAAAAGAAGACACAAAATGACCAAAAAAGACACAAAATGACCAAAAAAAGGTATAACGACCAAAAAAATACACACAATGAACAAAAAAGACACAAAATGAACATAAAAGATGTATAATAACCAATAAAAGACACAAAATGATCAAAAAATATGTATAATAACCAGAGATAAAAAGACACAATTGATAATGATTTTGGTTATTATCAATAAAACCATGTTAAATGTCTAGATATCAGCTCTGAAATTAAACTCATCATTATATTTTTTCCAAACAAATGAACCTTTAGTTGAACCAGACATTAAAATGAATAAGAAAGGGTTGTTATTTGATATGTTTTCCATGACTGTATGAACCAGTCTGTATATATATATATATATATATATATATATATATATATATATATATAGTGTGTGTGTGTGTGTGTGTGTGTGTGTGTGTGTGTGTGTGTGTCACCTGGCCACCAGCAGCAGAGTAAAGGTGTGATCACGTCTCAGCAGGAACCGTCAATGTAATAGAATCATTTTGGATGTGAAAAATTAGCTCCTCTCTATTATTTAATGAGGCTTTTAGAACCTGATAATGTAATAAATTCCCGTTAATGTAATAACCCTGTTAATGTAATAATAATCTGCACTTGAGTCCAGTGAAAATGTAATAAAACCTGATAATGTAATAATGTCCCAATAATGTAATAAAGTGCATTTCCTTCCTCATTTCATTATTTTTGTAAGGCAGTTTTCCCTTACAAATTGGTTTTTGGGGGAATTTTTCCAGTATGCCAAACGGCAACCTACCCTCACTCTGAGTCAGAGTGTGACAATTGGTGGCAGTGGTGGGATGGCAAGCCGGAGGGTCCCTACGAGGGGCAGAGGTCGGAGGGCGACAACTATCCACACAAGGGCAGCAGCGGCCAGACTGAAGGCAGAACAAGAAGGCGAGGCTTGGGATGATGTCGAGGAGGGGGAAGCTCAACCACATCCATCCAGCCAGATGATGAAACCACCAGCGCAGCAGGCTGAACTGGTGACTCTGGTGAACCAGTTTCTCTGTGCCCAGAAGGAGAGAGAAGAGGGTCTGTTTGAAGAGATCCGGGCTTTACGAACTTCCTTTCAACCCACCACCAGGGGAACCAGCCCTGTGTCCTTCAGCCTGGAAAGTAGGGAAAGCTCTCTGTTGGTAGTCCAACGCCGGCACGGCACCTGCATGAGCAAGGTGTCCCAGACAGAGTGATGACACAACCCAGCTTTGATGCACCTGTCCAGCGACACCCAACACCGCCATTACATCTGCGTAAAGACCCCAAGATGCTACCCTACCAGTCTGGTGAGGACATCGAAAACTATCTTCTTCGCTTTGAAAGAATTGCAAGAACCTGAGAATGGCCAGCATCAGAATGGGCATGTAGACTGGTACCCTTACTCACTGGAAGGGCACTGGAGGCCTATTCTGCCATGGACGAGCAGCTCGCCAACTCATATCCAGATCTCAGGGAAGCTCTGCTGGAGAAGTTTGACATTTCACCAGAGACTTATCGACAGCAGTTCAGAGACATTAATATGCCACAGGGGGTGGCACCAACCGAAACCTACCACTGCCTGAAGGGGTTGTATCGACGATGGATAAAGCCGGAGCAGTGCAGTGTTGAGGACATCGGTGAAATAATTGTGTTGGAGCAGCTGTTGAAAGTGTTTCCACCTGACGTGCGCACATGGGTTAAGGAGAGGGAGCCAAGAACAGGTTTGGAAGCTGCAAAGTTGGCCACCCAATATGTTAACGCCAGGAGGACGATGGGGACATCAACAAGACCACAGCAACGCCACTTCAGTAAAGGACTGGGAGAAAGTAGGCATGATCGTCAAAGAGGTAACACAGGGGCTCCAGGGAATAGTGGAGGCAACCGGCCATTGCAGAAACCTTTTGCCAGTGAGGGGGGAATGGGTTTAATATGTTATTACTGTCAACAACCTGGCCACAAGGCCTCATTCTGCCCCCTTAAAAAGTCTAAACTGTCTGGATACTGCTATGTGCCCCGCAGTGAGGAACCTGGAGATTTGTGCTCCATCCACTCAGAGGAGCCTTCATATTGTCCAGTGACTATTAATGGGACTTCAATGCAGGCTCGATTGGACAGTGGGAGTTGTACCTCGCTGGTAAAAAAAAGTGTTTCCTGACAGACAACTGTAATGACTATGGTAAAAGAACTGATATTGAATGTGTACATGGAGACAAAAAGCTGTATCCTACATCTGAAGTAACGATGTTGGTATCGAGGGTCAGGCATTCCTGTTGCAAGTTGGGGTGATTGAAAACTTGTCAGTCGACTGCATTCTGGGGAGGGACTTGCCAATTTTGTTGGATCTGATTGGGGAGAAAAAGACAAAGCTGGAAAAGGCAATGTGTGCTGTGGTTACAAGGTCCCAGGTTAAAGGAGGCCTGGAGCCTCTCCCAGATCTTGACAATGGTCTGTGTGAGGGTGGTTCCAAAGGCCCAAGAAAGTTTAAGTGACAGCGGTGCTTTGAAAAATGGCAGGGGGCCCCAGAAATATTGAAGTCACCTGAACCTTTGAACCTCGAGTGGGAAATCCCAAATGACATGAGCCAGTTGCAAATGTCTGACCCTTCGTGATGGAAAATGACATTTTAAATGTAGTGAGAGATGCAGGTAAACGCCTTGTAGTACCTGCCAATTGCAAAGATATAGAACATAAAAACTCTGTCGGGTCACTTTAGACCATGTTGTGCATCAAAGGGTTAATACACACACAGACACACACTTGTCGTCACGCTGAGGCCTTTTAGTGTGACTGATGCTTATCAGCTTCTCTTCACTCTGTCTCACTACTGACCTCATTGTCTAGAAAAACTCTCCTCTGTCACAACCAGAGCAACTGAGGTTGTTTTTAAATGTCTATAAATAAACTTTGACTTGACTTTTTTTAGTATTTTAGATGTTTTCCTTTTTCCATAATGAATAATAAATAATGAAAATTTAAAAACAAACCAACAAAGAGCTGTTATTAGTAGTAGTGTTAGGAGTATTAGGGCCACATTAAAAAAAAAGGTCACTTCCTTTTCCTGCTATTGTCTTCTTGTTATTTTTTTTTTTTTGTATTTTAGTATTTTTTCTCTTTCCATAATGAATCACATAATAATACACATAATGATTTTATGTTTTTTATGATAGTGCAGCACATTTTAATTATTTTTATTTTATTATATTTCATTCTATTTTATAATATTGTATTTTAATGTTTTACTGTCTACTTATCTTTTTATTGTGCTTTTATTGTGTTATCTATTTATTTTGTTTTTGTGCAGAACGTTGAAAACCCTAATGTTTGCTATAAACGTGCTATATGAATAAAGTGGATTGGACTGAATTAAAAAAATGAAAATGTTAAAAAAACAACAACAAAGAGCTGTTATTAGTAGTAGTGTCAGGAGTTTTAGGGCCACATTTAGAAGAAAAAAATGAATTACAAGATTTAAGTCGTAAATATTGAATGTATTACGAGAATAAATTATGAATAATAAAATAAATAAATTAGCCTGCTGCCCCCGCGACCCGGCCCCGGATAAGCGGAGGAAAATGGATGGATGGATGGAAAATAAATAAATAAAATAATGTTATTTTAACTTTATTCTCGTAATTTATGTATTACAGTATATCAACAGTATATTAAGTCTGCAGCACACTTGATTTAAACTGAGGCTAAAATAAGAATATTGTCTATATTTCAGATATGAAGTATGATATTCATAAAGCTGGTGTGTTCCCCTCTGGTGTCTGAACACACAGAAGAGGTAGAGGGAGACAGAGAAGGAGGAGAGGAACCGTCAGGGAGAACAAAGTGGACAATCACAGGGATTAAACATTGTTTTCTGAATGCTTCATAGATTTATTTCAATGTTGCTTTCATGTGATGACACAACAGAGAAGTCAGATGCAGAATCTCATTATTTGGTACATGCAGTAAATCACAGTGTAGCCCAGGGTTAGGGCAACCTTTACTAACTAAACAGCCATTGTTGGCCAGAAAAAGTGACAAAATGTTGGAATGGAGCCACAAACCTTATTTTAGACCTTACAATGAAGATAAAACAGCCTACTGAGTCTAAATTAGACTACCATTATTACTTATAGGGCCTAATGAGCATTTATTAATACGATTTTGTCAGAATGTGGCAAGAACCAACGAAATGTCTCAGGAGTTTTAGAATTGAAAGGGAAACACAAAACATGACATGAAGTTGGCAAAATGTAGAAGTTTAGGCACCAGGCCGTAGACTTTAGTAAGCTATGATGATTAACTCAGAATCCCTGAGAACTATATGAACTCAGAAAAAGTGTTACATTTAACACTCTGTATTAAACTGTGAGTTGAATTAACACTCCTGGTTTTGCTGTGTGCCCCTGGTGTAGCCAATAAGGAGTCAGACAGCAGCTGAAGGATCCTCACAGTGTGAAGAGGAGGGAGCCACTGAAGGTGTTGTGGTTGTCTCCATCGTCATAGACAGAAAAGCCTGGTGGGAGAACGAGGTGGATTTCATCTCCTGCCATCAGCTCCAAGACAACAGAGTTAGTCATGTATTCATGACGTGTCTCTTCCTTATTCTCTTGATTATACATGATCATCTGGTTGTTCTTGTACACATAGACACCCATGAGACCTGTTCGGAAACCACACAGAGTGAACTGGAAGTAGTAGACCCCTCTGACTGGAGCTGTGAAGAAACCTACAAAGAAGAACATGAAAACTGTAACAAATGTAGATTAACATGAGTAAACATGTTGATGTGAGCTGCAGTAAATTACCTGTAGATGGATTGTAAGCATCGCCGATGTTGGTGAAGACTTTGCTGTATTTCAGTGTGATGGCTGTGTTGAATGGTCCAACATCATATGAATTAGTCAGACCTATGTAAAATGCCACCTTCCTCTCTGAGAACAGAACAAAGTCAGTGTAAGTCATTGTATATGTAGTGTGTGTGTGTGTGTGTGTGTGTACAACCATCACCTGTATTTTCTCTCTCCAGCGTGTCGATCCTGGACTCACTGCTGCTCAGTCTGGTCTGCAGCTCTGGAGTTGATGCAATGACAGTGAATTACAGAGCAGCATGCTGTTAACATGCACAACACATTATTTACAGCAGGTTGAGCCTCATTTTACCTCAGAAACACACTGAAAACTGCTGTAAATATCCATGACAACTTAAAGACAGAAAATGTTCAAACTGATAAACTTTTGTTTCTCTAAGTTTTTTTTTGTTTTATTTGTTTTCTACAGCGTCCAAACTTTATTGTACATGAAACCTTTAACCCTCTGGAGTCCATCTATTTATTGAAAATACACGTTTTATTTACAGTTATAACTTTATTTATATCTGATATGTAGACAAGCTGAGAAAGCCAGTTAAAGTTCAATCATTGGAGCTTTCACAGTGTGACATTTATGTTTCTAGACCATTTTTAAAATGTGATTTTTTTTTCTACAATGAAAACTATTACTATTTTTAATTTACATGCAAATAGACTGTTTTGCAGTTTTATTATTTATTATTTTTTCTGTTGTTTTTGTGTGTATAAATGGTAAAAACATTTTAAAAAAGGTACCTTTTCCATAGAAACCTGTGTCTTTTGTTTGTATTTTCGGTTCCTTGCAGCTTTATACTTTGTTAATTAAAATAAAACGTAAGATCTGACTGATAGCCAAGTTTGTGTGGAGAAAAAGGAGCCATGCATGTGATGTAAGGACAGACTGAAAGATGCTGAACACAGACAGAAATTAATGCAGAGGAAGTTGACACATTTGAACCAAAATCTCCTGGACTTCAGAGGGTTAACAACTTCAAATATTGTGGTAAAAAACATGATGTTTGTCAGTGAAATACCTGCGTTCTCTGTTTCAACGTCATTTGTTTTGCTCTCGGTGGCAGTCAGTCGAGTTTCTTGAACTGAAAAACAGAAATTTTATTTTGTTTGTGAATTTTTACATGACAACAGTTAAACATAGATAGATCCTCATGTCCATGTTCATACTGATTTCTCCTAAAGATTTATTGTGGAGCTCACAATGATTCATCAGAGCACTGACACACTTAATCACCTGCATTTTCTCTCTCCAGCTGCTTGATCCTGAACTTGCTGATGAGAAGTTCACTCTCACTGCTGCTCAGTCTGGTCTGCAGCTCTGGAGTTGATGCAATGACAGTGAATTACAGAGCAGCACGCTGTTAACATGCACAACACATTATTTACAGCAGGTTGAGCCTCATTTTACCTCAGAAACACACTGAAAACTGCAGTAAATATGCATAAGAACTTAAAAGTTGTGACCTTGTCTGAAATAAAACAGAGCTGATCCTTTGTGAAATATATTTAGTGAAGAAAACTTTACAAAGACAGAAAATGTTCAAACTGATAAACTTTTGTTTCCCTAAGTTTCTTTCTGTTTTATTTGTTTTCTACAGCGTCCCAACTTTATTGTACATGAAACCTTTAACAGCTTCAAATATTGTGGTAAAAAAACATGATGTTTGTCAGTGAAATACCTGCGTTCTCTGTTTCAACGTCATTTGTTTTGCTCTCGGTGGCAGTCAGTCGAATTTCTTGAACTGAAAAACAGAAATTTAATTTTGTTTGCGATTTTTCACATGACAACAGTTAAACATAGATAGATCCTCATGTCCATGTTCATATTGATTTCTCCTAAACATTTATTGTGAAGCTCTCAGTCACTTCATCAGAGCACTGACACACTTCATCACCTGTATTTTCTCTCTCCAGCGTGTCGATCCTGGACTCACTGCTGCTCAGTCTGGTCTTCAGCTCTGGAGTTGATGCAATGACAGTGAATTACAGAGCAGCACGCTGTTAACATGCACAACACATTATTTACAGCAGGTTGAGCCTCATGCATATATAATGCTGGTACAATATATCATATTATATCATATCTTGTCTATATATATAAATATATTTATACATGTTAAAATATTATATATTATGTTATGTAGGTATGCACACCCTGCACAGGCTAAATATATGACACATGCTATGTTATTATCTATCTATCTATCTATCTATCCATCCATCTATCTATCTATGCTGTAAATATCAATGACAAATTAAAGACAACATGGTGAACAGTAATCAGTCTGATCTGAATCAGGAATCAATCTGATATTATCATTTCTGAATCATTCATAAATACTCAGTTTGGACAATACAAACTGTTGTCAGGGGTCAAAGGTCAGATAGTCAAACATGTGTGTTTTTTATGTCTTTTTTGTTTAAAAAAATGTGTTTTTTGATTGTATTTTTGTATGCATTTTGTGATTTTATGTGTCATTTAATGTGTTTTTCTGTGTGTTTTTTGTCATTTTGTGTGTTTTTCTGTGTTTTTGTGTTCTGTGTGTTTCTGCAGTCTACCTGAGTTCTCTCCCTGCAGCAGCTCCACATACAGGTTGAGCTCCACCACCATGTCTCTCAGAGCCCTCACCTCCGCCCAGATGTCAGGTGTGGTTGTCTTTGTGGTCTCCGTCTCCTGAAGCTCCCCCTGAGCTCCTGACCCACACAGAGCCAGCAGCAGCAGCAGCAAACCAACAGCCCTCATTGTTCAGTTCACACGTCTTCACAAAGGTGCAGAGGTCCAGTCGGCCCGCCTTATATCCTCTCCAGACTCCAAGGATCCTGTTTGGGATGACGTGTTCTAGTTTGGCCTCAGATGAGCCGATATGATCTGTGTGCAGGTGAGAAGATACCAGCTGCTGCAGGCTGCTGGAACACTTTGACCATGAACGCCTCTCATGCAGTCCCAGCTGTGCATACAGCGTGTTGATTAACCCCTCGATGCTCAACATATTGACCCCCTTCTACTGCACAACATGGTCTAAAATGACCCGCATTCATTCCCTTGTTTCAGTTTTTCTCAGTCACTTTGGTGCATTTCTCACATCTCACGGAATGACTATTCAGCATTCACAAGTATAGTTAATTTTGACTGACATGACATAAGCAAATGATAATGTTATAAAACAGCAGAGAGTTGTATGAAAGCTCTTGATGCATGTCCAAAAGCATTTGTAATTAGTTGTAAGGAATGAGAAACTGCTACTATGATGAGCACTAATGACTAAATGTTGTGGAGGTTGAACTAACTGTTGTGCAAATGTTAATATTGATGTGAGAAATGCACCAAAGCCACTGAGAAAAACTATATTTAATGCTGCTCTGTGTTTCTGTGCTCTATCTTTTGATATCAACTTATTTTATCATTGAATATTCCAAGTATTCTTTAAATATCTTGTTTTTGATAACAACAGATCATTATTTACATTTTGCCTCTCATACTTTATGAAGAAAACAAGTTTTTGTGTTATTACAAGACTAACTACTTGAACTTAGCTTAGTAGTTAGCTTAGCAAGCTACTTAGCTAAAACAAAGGAAAAAAAGTGTAACTTTCACTATTTTTTACAAGTAGTTGGTACTATTATTTCTTCATACGAAAATAACCCCACATTAATTTAAAAGCCTATTTAAAAGAAATACAAATTATATAATATGTTTGTAATGTTACAACATTACGTCCCCCCCCCCCCCCCCACTTGCTCATTAGCCCTCCATGATTATTTTATGACGTCACCACATCAAAACATCAACACAAGATGTGAAAACGGCCCAAACTGTCGGTGTCCAGGGAAGAAAAAAGACAAGAAGAGGAGAAACGAGACAAGACAGAGGAAACGTTACATGAAATAATGTGTTCATTTGTTCAATGATTAATGTTAATTAAGCAATATAACATGAGAGGGAATGCTGTTTTGAATATCAGCTCTGCTGTGATTGGGTCAAAGATAATCATAACATAACATTCTCATATCATATTTTATATATTGCTACTTTGCATTCTGCTATTCAGCATTTCACTGTGATGATGACAATACATTGAATCTAATCTAATTTGCATATCAGTCAACATCATACATATATCTCTTTGGTTTTTCATTTTTATTATTTCATTTTATTCCTGGAATCACATGTTTTTATTATTAGACTGTAATACTCAATGGTGTCACATCCTCCTCTCTTCAGATGAGCTTTTGAAGTTTCTAAATCCCCCCTGGGCCATCTACCACATCTACCCCTGCTGCCTCCACCTCAGCAGCAACACACAGCTTGGACAATAAAATCTGTAGTCAGGGGTCAAAGGTCAGACAGTCAAACATTAAGTGATTGTGAGGTAGAAACCCTCCTGCAGCATCTGAGTGACTCACATCTTAAAGCTTTTATTTCCACTGCTGGATAAACTTTATTTTATAAAACATTTTATACATTAGAATCCACTTTCTCCTTCCTTGTTGTTATTTAGTTGTTTTATTTTCCAGAGGAAACAGAAAAGAAGCATCAAGTTGTGCAGGTGAGATTAAAGGTAGAAATGAGTGAAGGTTTGTTTCCACTGCTGATTCTATCAAACAATCATTGACAGTATTCTGGAGGACGTCCAGCTGTAAAACCTTCAGCAGCGTGTTTCCTGCTGACACACACTTTGTGTTTGATGAAGATGGAACAAGTCAAAGCTGAGATAAACTCAAATATATTTAGAATAAAACATACAACTAGATCTTCTCCTCATTTCACCTCTTCATGTTAGATTTGGATTCTTCACTGAGAGTAAAATAACATCATTTATGAACAGAAATGGGTCAATTATAGTCTGTTGATACATATTAGAGCATAATGTGGGCAGAAACTACAGAAAAACACCATATTATCGGATGTCCAATAATTGAAAAAAAGTCATACGATAGCATGTCGATTTTTGTCAAAAATGGTCACATTTACATTTACATTTAGTCATTTAGCAGACGCTTTTATCCAAAGTGACTTACAGGAAGAGTAAAAACAAACAATCAAGGTATAGTGCAATAATAACTAGAAAATTTCCTCTGGGGAAATTCTAAAAGGGCCACGGGGGCTACTGCCGGTGTGTGTACACTATGATGATATTCTTCAAAGATTTCAAACTATGCCCTTTAACCTCAAAATGTGTGTCTGTGTGTGTGTGTGTGTGTGTGTGTGTATGAAGCATGTGTATGCATGTGTGAGGAGTGTGCGTGCTTACGCGCATGTGTGTGTGTGTATCTGTAACTGTAATCACATCAAAGATCAAAGCAATCAACAGAATTAACTGACACCTATTAATGAAAGAGTGACAGCAGCCAGAGGTGGACTGGAATTTCTGGCCTCGAACAGAAAGCATTTTTGGCAAAACCATAATACCTATCATTGATCCGACTTCACTTTGAGCGTCCTGAGTTTTTCCTGAACGTCTACATATGTTTTTTTTTTAAGAAAAATGAAAAAATAGCTTTGTTAGAGCGATCTAAAAAACTGTTACATCTCCTTTTTTCAGAAATCTTCCTGCATTTTTAATATGGGAGCCAATGAGGCTGTTGGTGGTGTTGGTGGATCATCTGTGCGTCCTACGCCCAAACTATAACTCTGACAGCTTTACCAGAGGATTGTGAGGGAGAAGACTAATTTTCCTATGTTTCTATGTATAAATTATTTCTGTAGAGTGGAATTTGCGGCCTGGAGTGCAGTTTTCAAATTTATTTTTTGATAATTTTTACTCTCCCTAGACACTCTGGAAAGAAAGAATAAAAATAGCATCATTTTAGTTGTTATTAACCAAACCTAAACCGTAGCAGTCATAAAGTCACAGATTTACGAGATTAAAAGTGGCAAACCAACGATAAAAAGTAGTAGATTTACGAGATTTAAAGCGTCAAATCTGCAAGAAAAAGTTGCAGATTTACGAGATTAAAAGTGGCAAATCTGCGTGTCAGGGCTGGTGACCAGAACTCAGACGCAGACCAGAGATCAGAGAGATATTGGTAGTTTATTTTGAGGTTTCACACAGAAAACAGGTTGTGGTGGTGTTGCTGGGAATTCTGATGCGGGTTTGGATCCAGAGCTCTCGGTTTTGGCTGGCTGGCGGGCTGGACTGGGTGCAGGCGGGATCGAGGCGGTCTGAGGCGAGGGCAGAAGAAAACAAGGTTTAGATACATGCAAAAAGGTAGAGTTTACTTGCTAAATAGCTGGTGTGTCTCATACAAACTGATGCGGCGATCCGGCGGGGACTGGAAGGCTGGTCTGGTCTTCTATAGGTGAGTTGATTGTGGAATGAGGAACCGGAGTGCAGGACTGATGAGATGCGTTGCAGGTGTGTAGGCTGGAGCTGCAGCGCCCCCCAGCAGTAATGCATGCCACAGACAGGTCACAGCCGGGGGTTGTGACAGGACCCCCTCCTCCACGAGCGCCCCTAGGTGGTCCTCCAGGCTTCTCAGGGTGGTCGCGGTGAAAGGCCCGGATGAGAGCGGCATCCAAAATCTGCCGCTTGGGGACCCAGCTCCGCTCTTCGGGTCCATAACCCTCCCAGTCAATCAGGTCCTGTAGCAGTAATAAAACCAGTTAGTGTGTTCTGCACTCATTTAGCACAAGCTAGAACAAAGTTAACCTCAGCAGGTGCTGCAGAGAATAATCCAGTGGTGGAAAAAGTATTCAGATCCATTACTGAAGTAAAAATACCAAAACCACGCTGCAGAATGACTCCACCACAAGTAAAAGTCCTGCATTCACAACTTACTGAAGTAAAAGTACAAAAGTACCAGCATCAAAATGTACTTCAAGTATCAAAAGTAAGTATTCCTTATGCAGAATTGTTTTAAATATTCCAAATATATTATTGGATTATTATTTTTTTCATGTATTTCTGCAAGCAGCATTCTACTTGTTGTCAGGGTCAAGTACATTTTAACTACTTAATAAATGTTATCTGGTTTAATTTATAAACATGTGCAATCATTTTAAATTGATCATATTTTTTCATGTTAAATCTTAAACCTGTAAAGTAACTTGTAACTGAAGCTGGCAGCTATATGTAGTGGAGTAAAATATACAATATTTGCCCCTAAAATGTAGTGAAGTATAAGTATAAAGTCACATATGTGGATATGTAAAATTACTACACTACAGTAAAAGTCCTGCATTCAAAACTTACTGCAGTAAAAGTACAACAGTATCAGCATCAAAATGTACTTAAAGTATCAAAAGTAAAAGTACTCATTATGCAGAATGGACCCACTCAGGTTTTCACATATAATCAAATACAATATTGGATTATTATTATTAATAGAGATGCATTTATGTAAGCAGCAATTTCAGCTCATATTAACTACTTAATATACTGTTATGCGGTTTAATTAATAAATAAAAGTGTCTCATTACTTTAAATGTATTATGTTTTTTTATGTTAAATCTTGATCTGAAAAGCTAAATGTGACTGAGTAAGAAGTACAATATGTGCCTCAAAATGAAGTATAAAGTTACATATAATGGAAATTATCAAGTAACTATTACTTAAGTACAGTACTTGAGTAAATGTACTTAATTACATTCCACTAATTCTCTCGACCACTGACCACTTTAAATCCCTGTTTACTGAGAAATAATGACATTTATGGACATTTGATGAACTCCTCATTCATTGGGGCTCATTATAGCTGCTAGCATGTTTGTGGTGACGTGTTATTTAATGTGGTGGTGAGATAGAACGATGGTTTGAAGGACAGTCGGTTCCCAAGGCCCCTGAATTAACCAGATAAAAACAATATGTGAAAGAAATATCAAACTTGTGATGGGAAGTTAGTGTCAACCTATGCCCTCTAGTGGCGGAATAATTCAAGCTTTATTATTTTATTTACAGATATGTTTTTAATGTTTTTAAATTGATTAAAGCAATACACTGTTTTTGTATTTCATCATTTTATTCTGCCTATCAGAAGGGATATCTTACATATATATATATATATATATATATATATATATATATATATTCAAAAGTATATGATCATAAAAAGTAAGATAAAAGAAAAGTAAAAAAAATGTTAAATAAAAAAATATATTTACAAAAATCAATGCCATGTAAAAGTGAATTATCCTCATTGAACATGATCTGTGGGAGGTAAATATTGATTGGAATGGTTAGTAATGGAGTTATAAATGAAATATAAACAATGTTTATTAGGATTTTTAGTTTCTGACACTTTTGGTAAATAAAACATGGTTCAACAGTTCAAATTCACCCATGAACATTATTGCTGCTCCTGAGAAACGAACATAACAGGAGGGTTGATTGATCCATTAATTAAAGTAAATGACAACATATGTAAAGTATTTATGGAATCTGGGTTAAAAAACGAAACTATTTAATACAATAATGCCCACAAACAGGCTTAATAAAGCCTAAAAAATAAATCTCAGAGATGATGAAACTTGATCAAAGATTCTAGATCACAGAGGCCATTTATTGTTAAAAAGCAGCAGGATTAGAAAGTCTTCTCTTTTATCTCCATGAAGAAGAAAACACCAAATAAATCATCACACAAGGAAACTGTGACAAATATAAATAAACGGACAATTTGTGAAATAATTAAAGAACTTTATTAAATTGATTGCATACATTATTATGTTATTTCATCATACATTTTCACAACATTACTTTGATATTTTTTATGCTATTATAAACTAATTTTTAATTAAAAATGTAAAAGTCTGGTTTTATTTCATTCATTCATTCATTGTTGAGACTTTATGAATATGTGTAATCTAATCTTATTAATCTTATCGATGAAATGTCAGAAAATAGTGAAAAATCTCTGTTATTAATGTAAAATCATTAAATCCCCACAGCACACACACACACACACATGAATTCAAATGTCTTGTTATAATAAACCAACACGTTTAAATATGAGTAAATATAAGTTTATGACCATAATGACAAAGAAAACATTAAATATTCATAATTGAAAAGCCAGAAGTGTTTGGCATGTTTTGATGCGATATATTAACTCAAATGAAGAAAGATGTTTTTACTCATGATTCCACACAACATTAAAGTTTAAAGGTGGATTTTGACTGGAGTTGATTCCATCAGATCTCATTTATATTACAGTTTTTATTACAACCGCTATGACTCGTTTGTCAGAACCTTCAAAACTTTTTCTGAACTGTTGACTATAAAAACTTGTCAAATGACTAAAATGATTTTATTTGATTATAAAAACTTGTCAAATGACTAAAATGATTTTATTTGATTATAAAAACTTGTCAAATGACTAAAATGATTTTATTTGATTATAAAAACTTGTCAAATGACTAAAATGATTATATTTGATGATAAAAACGTGTCAAATGACTAAAATGATTATATTTGATGATAAAAACGTGTCAAATGACTAAAATGATTATATTTGATGATAAAACGTGTCAAATGACTAAAATGATTATATTTGATGATAAAAACTTGTCAAATGACTAAAATGATTATATTTGATTATAAAAACTTGTCAAATGACTAAAATGATTATATTTGATTATAAAAACTTGTCAAATGACTAAAATGATTATATTTGATGATAAAAACTTGTCAAATGACTAAAATGATTATATTTGATTATAAAAACTTGTCAAATGACTAAAATGATTATATTTGATTATAAAAACTTGTCAAATGACTAAAATGATGATATTTGATTATAAAAACTTGTCAAATGACTAAAATGATTATATTTGATTATAAAAAACTTGTCAAATGACTAAAATGATTATATTTGATTATAAAAAACTTGTCAAATGACTAAAATGATTTTATTTGGTTATAAAAACTTGTAAAATGACTAAAATGACTTTATTTGATTATAAAAACTTGTCAAATGACTAAAATGATGATATTTGACTATAAAAACGTGTCAAATGACTAAAATGATGATATTTGACTATAAAAACGTGTCAAATGACTAAAATGATGATATTTGATGATAAAATCCAGCGAGTGGATGAATCAGCTGATTATTGTCACACATCACACAAAGACTCTGAGGAAAGAAAGAGACTTTTGTCAGATTAACAGCAAATGTAAATTAGAACTCGTCCTTCCTGCTCTTCTTCTTCTTCTCCTCCTTGTGGAAGGCTTTTCCATCTGCCTGCTTCCTAAAGCTCAGTTTGACGTCGTCATTCACCCCCTGGTCCCTCAGCTTCTGTTTGATCTGACAAACATTATGAGTCACTCAGAGAGATTACATTCTGCTTTCTTCTTTACATTTCATCCTCTGGAAACTTCTTTGTTTCCTCACATGCTAGTTGCTGACTTTCCCTGTTTCTTCTCCTGTAAACTCTCGGGCTTTTCTCACATTGCTCCATTGTATTTGGACATTTTCTTGGTGATAGAAGTTTATTCTTATTAAAGTTTATTATTCTAAATGTCTCTTTATCTGTTTCTTTTACTGCTTTAATGTGAATTCACTCTCTGAGGGTCAATAAAGTTTCATCTTGATGCTAATAAACACTCATTTGTTTGCTGGGTTTTTGCATCAAATGTGAGTAAAAAGCAGATTTACCTGCTTCAGCATTGCCTCCATCACAGCAGGGTCGTTGGGGTCCACAGAGCTGCTCACCCTCAGTCTGAACACTTGCTTTGAACTTGTTGGGACGTCTAGAAAGAGACGATCAAACATGATGAGTTGAGAGATTTCTGCTCTGATAATAATCAGCATCCTGTTGATAGAAAGTGTCCTCAGTTAGTTTAGTCCTGCCTGTGGTCAGTTTAGAGCTATACTGCAGGCCGCCACCAGGGGGCGTTCAGGGCTTTATCAGTCAGGTAGAAGCAGTTACTTCCTCCATCTGTTCATATTCTCACATTGAAGTCAACACAAACTGATGATCTGCAGTTGGTCACTGCACATTAACACCAACATCCTGAGAGTTCACATTTATTGTCCAGAAATGTGTTTTATTGTCTCATTGATGCTAAAGTAAACCTAAATCTGATATAAATACTGTTTGAATCAGTGGTTACCACTCACCTGGACCGGAGCAGATGAATGGATACTTCAGGTCACAGTTCTCGTCCCTCCATCTTCCAGAGAACCTGAAATCTGCTGCTGCACAATCCTGATTCCTCCCCCTGAAGTTATCAGGTTGACCTGGCAGCCAGTATCTGAACGAGGAGCTGCTTCCATCGGACCACTTCCAGGAGTCTCTGAAAAGGCCGATCCAGGCTCCTCCTGGACTCAGCTCCTGGACCTTCTGGTTCTCTGCCTGGTTCCTCACACTGGCCAGGTCTGTGTGGTGTTCTCTGCAGTAGCTCTGGGCCTTGGTCCAGGTCATGAGGTTGTTAATGAAGACAAAAGTCACATCCAGCCCTGAACATAGAGCAGAGAGAAATGCTGTGCAGAGGCAACATAACACACAACACTGATGCAAACTTTATATCTGAGTTTTTCTGCGTCTGAATGTTTTTCTCAGCAGTCTGATGTTTCTTAATGAATGTGAGCATGAAGCTGAAGTCACCGTGGAGCTGTGTGCATATCAACTCCTTCTCTTGCAGCCCTGTTGACTGAGACAGTGACGTGGGATAAAGCTGTTAATGATGGAGCTCTTTATAGAAACAGAGAAATGAAGGCAGGACTCATCTGCTTTAAATGAGCTTCATGTAACTGGAGACAGAGAGGCAAAGAGCAGCAGAGAAGGGGAGAGGTCAACAAGCTCACCTGGTCTGTTTTACCTTCACTCATCAATATTCTCACCTCTCACATCACAGCACACCGCGTAAGTGATGTGTGTGCAGCTGTAATCGCCCCATCGTCCATGAGTGATCGCTGTGCAGTGTTGAGCACCTCCTCCATTGTCTGGTTGTCCAGGATGCCACCGTCTGAACTCCTCCTCTCCTGGTCCGTAGAAGCTTGTGTCTGACAGTGACCACCTCCAGCTGTTCCTGTCATCGTACAGCCCGATCCAGGCGATCTGAAACACATATTTGCATTAATAATAATATTCATGTGTCCATATGAACAGTGAAACAGGTTGTGCTCCCTGTAATAATTGCTGCTGTTTATACTGGACATTAAGAGATCTCTTATAATACACGTTCAATAGGGAACTAAATCCTTTGTCCTCCTTCAGAGTAAAAAAACAAAAAGATTTAAAAGTTTGTGTGAAGTTTCACGTCTCAGACTGTAAAACTTTAAACCCACGTGTCACTGACATGATGTCAGAAACATGTTGAAAGTGAACTCACAGAGGAAACTCCTGCTGTTTCTGCCGTTTTCTTCAGGATCTCAGCTTCCTCCATGCTGTCTACAGTGGCCAGGTCTGTGTATTTCTCTCTGCAGTAACTTTGTGCTTCAGTAAAAGTCTTCTGTTCATTAATGGCATGGTACTGACGTCCAGCACACAGGCCTGTAGAGACACACATGCACACTGATCACATTCATGCTATAAATCACTTTTGATACATCTTCACTTTGTAACTTTAATATAAAAATGTTTGAGATGGAATCTACTTATTTTGATCACATTAAATATAATCTTTATGTGTCTGTAATTCTAAATCAAGAGAATTTTGAATGAATCCAACACAATAGAATTAGTCCGTTTTTAATTGACAGGCACTTCCTGTTAAGTTATTAACTCAACTTGTAACTTAGTTAGATTTCATTAATAATATTGCGATCTGCAATCTGTTTCCTCAATTTTATTGAGTAGCTATTGTTTATCTTTTTTTTTTTTACAGTGTATGGAACTCGTCATAAATAAAGAGGATAAACTCTTGCTATTAATATCTGTTGCATGAATCCACAACAGGATAAATTCCGCATTAATTGAATCCATAAAGATGAACTTTATGTTGTCTGTTTCAGTGGCAGCAGCAGTTTTTTTCTTCCTCTCTGACAGACAGATAGACATGTTTCTCTGTCACCATGCTGATATTGATTTGAAGGGAAGACGGCTGTAAAATGTCAACGCTGTAGTCAATCACAACGTGTTCATCAAAACTATTTCATTAGAATTTAAAATATTGTGGCCTCATAAATCAGTCGGCGTCTCTGGAAAGCTCTAATAATAAGGTGAAACTAGTGAGCTCCCTTTGAGGACGAGTTTAAAAAGAGTTATTCTGAGGGGAGTGGACAATGAGCCTCTGGATGGAGAAATGAGTGCACACAGTAATAATACAGGACATTAAAATGTATTAAACAACTGCCTCAAAATCAAGCACGCATTTATGTTTAACACATTTGATCAAATATATTCAGTAAAATGAAATGACTACAGAATAATTTATTACAGTGTAGACAAGTTTACGACGTCACAGACACGGACTGGAAGACAGCCAGCGGCGACTTGGCGCATGCGTGATTCATTTTCAGCCTGGACGCTGAGGGGTTAACACGTCCTGCTGCTGCTCAACAAGTCAGAACGAGTCTCCAAAAGTCTCCAACAACACCAGAAAAAGTCTCCAGATTTGTCTCAAGAGTCTCTAGAGGGGTCTGAATAGTCTAATATAGCTAAAGTCAAAGTGAAAAAAGTCAAAGTCTATTTATTAATAGAGCACATTTAAAAACAACCTCAGTGGACCAAAGTGCTGTACAGTTATTAAAATAGAATAAAATCATACACAAATATAGTAATAAATAAAAACAATGAAATACTAAAAACAGTAAAACAATAAAATAGTAATAAAAACTCAATCCAAAAACAGAGTTAGAGATAGAAAAGACAAATAAAAGGGTCAAAAAGTTTTAAAAAGCCAAGGATTCTTGCCTCGCTGGGACTGAACGCCACTTTGTATAACAAAGTGTTTTGCCTGAGGGCTCCGCACGGCAACAAAAAATGGGTGAGTTTAACCCTCTGGACTCCATCTATTTATTGAAAATACACATATTTTATGTACAGTATAACTATTTATATCTGATATGTAGACAAGCTGAGAAAGCCAGTTAAGTGAAATCACAGGAGTTTTCACAGTGTCACATTTATGTTTCAAGACCATTTTTAAAATGTGAATTTTCTTTCTACAATGAAAACTATTACTATTTTTTAATTTACATGCAAATAGACTGTTTTATAGTTTTATTATTTATTATTTTTTCTGCTGTTTTTGTGTGTATAAATGGTTTTTAAAAATGGTACATTTCCATAGAAAGCTGTGTCTTTTGTTTGTGTTTTGGGTTCCTGGCAGCTTTATACTTTGTTAATTAAAATAAAATGTAAAATCAGACTGATAGCTAGTTTGTGTGTATAAAAAGGAGCCATGCATGTGATGTAAGGACAGACTGGAAGATGCTGAACACAGACAGACATTAATGCAGGAAGTTGACTAATATGAACCTAAATCTCCTGACTTCAGAGGTTTAATCAGTGCAGGTTTCAAGTGAAGCCCAGCAGTGAAAAACTGAGCACATTTGAACTGATTTATCTCTAAAAGATTTCTCAGAACAATTAGAGATGTGACTGATTCCTGCTTTTTAAAAAGGAGATCAGCTCAGTTTTAGTCTCTGCATCAGTTATAATGTAACTGAAGGGCATCATAAAAGAGTTGTGATGCATCAATGTAGTGTGAATCTAAAAGAAGAGAAAGACTTACCTGGTGCAGACATGAGGAGCAGAAAAATCATCAGCATCTTGTTGTCTCTCTGACTCTTCAGACTGGCTGCTGCTGCTGGAACTAACGGACAATGAACAAAAGCTCAGTGTTATACCAACATCGTGTCACACACACACGCAGCAATCCTTTGCATATTCGGGAAACAACAGGTATATTTACATGAATATAATCCCTTTTTTTCCTACATGAGGTCACAGCAAGATAAGAGATGACAACCTGTGGGCCAAAGGCGGTACCTGGAAGGGAAAGAGAGAGAGAGAGGGAGGGAGGATTACAGTTTTTTTTACAACCGCTATGACTCGTTTGTCAGAACCTTAAAAACTTTTTGTTGTTAACTGTTAACACACATCACACCTGAAACACACAATTCACCAAACAGTTAATTTCATGCTCAAAATCACACAGTGTAACTAAACACAGACACACACTTCTAAAATACAATAATACACTGAGACAGTTCACCAGATCTACCAAAACACTGACGCACAGAAACATTTAGTCAGTCACTAAAACACTGACAACTGATGGAGAACACAAACTCAATCACTTTGCATGTGTCAAATCAACTTTTTTCCTTTTTCTTTTACAATCAACAGATTATTGTATTGATCATACATGTAAATTAACCCTCTGGAGTCTCCAAAAGCTCCAAATAATCCAGACTTCTTCATCATCCAGACTAGAAAACAAAGCAGCGTGGAGCCCTACTGTACATTTACCTCTAAAGTTCTGGCTGTAAACTCCATGAGGCCAGTTTCAGTTTGATGATGATATACCAAGTAAAACTGGAGACAAGCTCAAATAGATTTAGTATCAAATGATAGAACTGGATGGAACCCTCTTATATGGTAGATTTGAAACCTTTGTTCACATTTACAACATTTGAAATTCCTTATTGAGCATGATAGTGTTTTGAAAGTAAAAAAGATTCAAAATGACCAAAAAAAGACACAAAATGTCTAAAAAATTACAAAAAAAGACACAAATTGACCAAAATGAGAAGAGAAAATGATAAAAAAAAGACACAAAAAGACACAAAATGACCAAAAAGACACAAAATAACTTACAAAGACATGAAAAAGATTCAAAAATAGATAAAATAGCCCAAGACTCCATAGAGATAATGTTTGTGATGATGTTTTTCATTTGTTGGCCATGAATTTTGTTCCTTTCTTTTGTCCAACACTCAGTACAGAAAGTGAGCGAGCCGTGTCAGAGCAGCTTTGCAGAATGTTTATGAAAGAAGAAGACAGTAAATGATTTACAGTAAACACTTTACTGTATTAAATGAAAATGACTTACAGTAGAGTAAAGAGGGAAAAATCAGCTGTCATTCATTACTGTATTGTCAAATAGACAAAAAGAAAAAGGAGCAGAAGCTGATCAATGTAATCTTCAATCCATTAGTTTAGAACATGAGGTTTTCTCTTTTGACAAACTGTGTGAAAGTGATTTATAATTCACCAGTTAACATCTACTGTTCTGGTCTTGATTGAGCTTGTGTGTAAAAGGAGTAAAAACTCATTTTAAACGTGTAAAATGTGTGTATTTTGTGTCAAAAGAAGAAGAATTGTGTTAATTGTATCGTCCACAGGCTGATGTTGGTAACTGTGTGAAGAGTTTTGAAAAAGCGTTAAAAGTATTGAACAACGGGTCATAATGTTGTAAAAAACTGTAATAGTAATAACTTTAATTTATATAGCGCCTTTCAAAGGACCCACGGTCACTTACTGACTTCATTGGATTTCCTTTTGGGATAGATACATTTTCTCTTTTCTTATATTTAGGGTGTATGTGTCTTCATCTGTAAAAAAGATAAACAATAGCTACTCAATAAAATTGAGGCAACAGATTGCAGATCGCAATATTATTAATGAAATCTAACTACGTTACAAGTTGAGTTAATAACTTAACAGGAAGTGCCTGTCAATTAAAAAACGGACTAATTCTATTGTGTTGGATTCATTCAAAATTCTCTTGATTTAGAATTACAGACACATAAAGATTATATTTAATGTGATCAAAATAAGTAGATTCTATCTCAAACATTTTATATTAAAGTTACTTAAACAACTGCCTCAAAATCAAGGACACATTTATATTTAACACACTTGATCAAATATATAAAGTAAATTGAAATGACTACAGAATAATTTATTAGTGTCCTTCCCTGTGACATCACAGAGGAGTTCTATAGGATTGCAGTTGAGAGAATCTACAAATGACAGGACAACTGTGACCAGTCATAACCAGTCATAGTAGGATACTCATTACTTTGTGTTACAGGATTCCCCAATGTCACTGGTGCACTGGACTGCACACACCTCAGCATAAGATTTTTGATTTTACATTTTACAAAGGAAATGTTATTTTACATGTCTTTATTGTAAAAATGTAATTGTGCAATTAGACCGCCTTTATATTTTTCATCCCACGGACCCCCAGGGGTCCACGCACCACACGTTGGGAACCCCTGGTCTAAAGATTCAGAGCTGTGACGTTACAAAATAAAATGCTTTTATTCTTTAATGAGTGAACATCAGCTGTGACTCTGTTACATCACCATCAGCTGTCTGTCCCCATAATGTTCCCAAACAAACTCTACTACTGAACTCTGTCTGTCCCCATAATGTTCCCAAACAAACTCTACTACTGAACTCTGTCTGTCCCCATAATGTTCCCAAACAAACTCTACTACTGAACTCTGTCTGTCCCCATAATGTTCCCAAACAAACTCTACTACTGAACTCTGTCTGTCCCCATAATGTTCCCAAACAAACTCTACTACTGAACTCTGTCTGTCCCCATAATGTTCCCAAACAAACTCTACTACTGAACTCTGTCTGTCCCCATAATGTTCCCAAACAAACTCTACTACTGCACTCTGTCTGTCCCCATAATGTTCCCAAACAAACTCTACTACTGAACTCTGTCTGTCCCCATAATGTTCCCAAACAAACTCTACTACTGAACTCTGTCTGTCCCCATAATGTTCCCAAACAAACTCTACTACTGAACTCTGTCTGTCCCCATAATGTTCCCAAACAAACTCTACTACTGAACTCTGTCTGTCCCCATAATGTTCCCAAACAAACTCTACTACTGAACTCTGTCTGTCCCCATAATGTTCCCAAACAAACTCTACTACTGAACTCTGTCTGTCCCCATAATGTTCCCAAACAAACTCTACTACTGAACTCTGTCTGTCCCCATAATGTTCCCAAACAAACTCTACTACTGAACTCTGTCTGTCCCCATAATGTTCCCAAACAAACTCTACTACTGAACTCTTTCTGTCCCCATAATGTTCCCAAACAAACTCTACTACTGAACTCTGTCTGTCCCCATAATGTTCCCAAACAAACTCTACTACTGAACTCTGTCTGTCCCCATAATGTTCCCAAACAAACTCTACTACTGAACTCTGTCTGTCCCCATAATGTTCCCAAACAAACTCTACTACTGAACTCTGTCTGTCCCCATAATGTTCCCAAACAAACTCTACTACTGAACTCTGTCTGTCCCCATAATGTTCCCAAACAAACTCTACTACTGAACTCTGTCTGTCCCCATAATGTTCCCAAACAAACTCTACTACTGAACTCTGTCTGTCCCCATAATGTTCCCAAACAAACTCAACTACTGAACTCTGTCTGTCCCCATAATGTTCCCAAACAAACTCTACTACTGAACTCTGTCTGTCCCCATAATGTTCCCAAACAAACTCTACTACTGAACTCTGTCTGTCCCCATAATGTTCCCAAACAAACTCTACTACTGAACTCTGTCTGTCCCCATAATGTTCCCAAACAAACTCTACTACTGAACTCTGTCTGTCCCCATAATGTTCCCAAACAAACTCAACTACTGAACTCTGTCTGTCCCCATAATGTTCCCAAACAAACTCTACTACTGAACTCTGTCTGTCCCCATAATGTTCCCAAACAAACTCTACTACTGAACTCTGTCTGTCCCCATAATGTTCCCAAACAAACTCTACTACTGAACTCTGTCTGTCCCCATAATGTTCCCAAACAAACTCTACTACTGAACTCTGTCTGTCCCCATAATGTTCCCAAACAAACTCTACTACTGAACTCTGTCTGTCCCCATAATGTTCCCAAACAAACTCAACTACTGAACTCTGTCTGTCCCCATAATGTTCCCAAACAAACTCTACTACTGAACTCTGTCCCACTTCCAGAGCAAGGCAAGTTCATCTGTAAAGCACAATTCAACACAAGGTGATTCAAAGTGCTTCACATAAACATTAAAACAGCAAGACACAATAGAAAACAGTAAAAACAGTCAATTAAAACAGGGAAATAGAAATAAAAATACAAATAAGATCAAATAAGATACAGCAGGATAAAAAAAAGAGATAAAATGATAAAAAGCACAAGTCAAACATTGTGTAATTAAAAAGTAAGCAGATAAGTGTTAAAGTTAAGATCCGCTGCAGTAAACTAGAGTGTTTCTAGTCCTGATTAAAGCAGCTGACCTCACATCTACAGGTGGATTGTTCCAGGTGAGGAGCAGAATAACTAACAGGGAGGACGACAAAGAAGGAGAGAAAGAAAAGGAGAGACGGTGAGAGAGGAGAGGAACAGAGAGCTGCTGTCTGAATACTGATACAAACTAGAAATGAAGAAGGAATTAGTAGAAGAAAGGAAACCAGAAGAGGGCCCGTCTAGTTGATGTGCTGATGTGGTTGACAGTTATTGTTTCTCCTAGGTGTCCTTGAAGGCACCATCAGCAGATAGTGTATTAGGAGCACCTGGTTCAGGCTCCTAAAGGATAAAAACCCCGGCTGGATCCCAAAGTCAAGGATCCTTCCTTTATGGCAGGGGTGTCAAACTCTGGCCCGCGGGCCAAATTTGACCCGCAGTGTAATTTTATTTGGCCCGCGAGGCAATACCAAATTATTATCTTATTATTGTACTATAAAAGCTGACCCGCCGGTATTATACGGCGCATTTACCGATAATACTACAAATCCCACAATGCCCTGCTGTTGTTTTGGCGCGTCAATCAGGACAGGACCCAGAAACGCTCCTCGGTGACGTCGTCATAGCAACCTCAAGCTAGAGCTGTCTCCCAGCTACCCCTTCCCAAAAATGGAGAAAAGAAAGGCAGAATTTATTAACCTGTTGGAAAAGTTTATTTTGATATTTAAATCAGAAGGATGCAAATAGAAAAGAGGCATACGATTTTTATTTAATTTTTATTTAATAAATCAATGACATTGATGTGTTTTTTATTTGAAATTAGATTTTGCATGTCTGCACTATTTAGTTATATATTGTATGTTTATAAGCGTTGCTGGTTCCATATTTAATGTTAAAGCAAAACATGATTGGTATATATTAAAAGGTTTATTTGTTCAATGTTGGCCCGCGATTTTATTCAAGTTTTACATTTTGGCTCATTGTGTATTTGAGTTTGACTCCCCTGATTTATGGGACCCTTCCTTCAGAGTCCGGTCCTCCAGAGACTCAACTCAACTCAACTCAACTTTATCTGTAAAGCTCTTTAAAACAACAACAGCCGCAACAAAGTGCTGCACATAAACAAACAGAACAAGAGACAATAAAATAAATAAAACAGGAAATAAACACTAAAATAAATAGATTTATTGCTTTTTAAAAGACAATTTAAAAAACAATAAATAAAAGCAAACCATAAAACACTAAAACAAGAGCAGAGTCTCATGCTGGTTAAAAGCCAAGGAATAAAAATAGGTTTTAAGATGACTTTTAAAAATGGACAGTGAGGAGGCTAAAGGCAGCTCCTTCCATATATTATATATATATATATATATATATATATATATATATATATATATATATATATATATATATATATACATATATATGTATATATATATATATATATATATATATATATTATAATAGTCTGGGGGCTGCAGCAGAGAAAGATCTGTCCCCTCTGAGCTCCGTTTAGACCTCGGTACCTCCAGGAGCAGCAGATCAGCTGACCTGAGGCAGCGAGCAGGAGCGTCGGGGTGGAGGAGCTCAGAGAGGACCATTTAAAGATTTAAAAACAAATAAAAGAATCTTCAAATGGACTCTAAAATGCACAGGCAGCCAGTGGAGGAGGACATATGTTGCTGCCATTATTACTATTATTACTATATACTGTAATATACTACTATTATTATTATACCAGCCTTACCAGCCTTATTTATTATTATTATTACTATTATTATTATATATTATATATCATATTATTCTACTTATAATTACTTTATTTATATTTTTCATTTTATTTCTATATTGTTTATTATCTATTATTACATATTATATTATATATAATACATACTGTACTATTATTATTATTATTATTATTATATACCGTCTAGTCACTATAGCATTGTTGCCATCACATCA